>NC_056734.1:195173229-195473229 GCF_019279795.1 Protopterus annectens
TGCCTAGCCGGAGGAAAAAAGTGCATCCTAAGTCCGGAAGGAAGACTTCTAAAAAGCAAGCAAATATGAGGGAGAGGAGTCAGAGAGAACAACAGCAAGCTAACATCATGACACATGAAGGACAACAGGATTGTCAGAATTTACAGGTACAGTTTCATCCAAGAGTGAGTCTGTCAGCAACATAGGTTCATAGGTAGGTACTAGGCTATCTGCCCGAAGGCATGTATAAGCCTAGCCAGAATGTGTTGGCTTTCACCACTCCCTTAGATTAGTTCCCTGTGCCTCTGTCCAGCAGAGCCACTGAAGTGATCCCCGAGGTAAACTTTCTGTTGTCCATCTGCTCGAAAAGGTTTCTCTTGGAGAGTGTTAGCGAGAAGGTCTGCCTAATGTAGATTGGAATCTTGTTCCAAAGCATGGAAAGTTTCTAGGACAGGAATCTATCCCTCCAGCACGTCCTTTTTATTGTTGTGGTGAGGTTTAGATCCCTAGAGCATGTGGCTCGAGGGGATAAGCTTTTCTTTAGGTGGAACATGTCCATCAGAGATCACCTCTAAATAGGCGGTATGCAACCGAGTACAGCTGGAATTTCTTCAGTCAAGCTGCATAGGGCATCTATTTGAGGCCAGTGATCCTCTTGGTGAGGTACTTCTGTGGTCTTTCCAGCTTTTGCATGTGCCTTGTAAGATAAATTCCAAATGGGGCATTGTACTCTATGATGGGTCTGATGAACGATGAGCAGAGGGGCACAATGACCTCTTTTGATCTGGATGCAAACCCTTTTGTGATAATAAGTGGGCCACGTAGAAGGATTTTCTAACCACTTTGACAATGTCATTATCAAAGGAGGGATTACTATCTACTTGGGTACCCAGATCTCTTATTACGTCTTCCATATTTAGTCAAATGATTTGTTATTAAAAATGTGTATCTGCGATAGGGGCATACTGATGATAAAAGCTAATTATATTTTCATTTGCTAGGTCAGTATTCCTTTAAAAACTGGTGCCTAACATGTTCTGTGTAGGGCCATAACACATTTTTACAGGCACATTACTTATGATTAGCTAATGAAAATGCTTGTATGTTTACAGGACATAATTCAAGGGCTATCCACAGACGAAATGCATCATCTATGCAATGTGATAGAAGAAAGGAATCCAGCACTAGTACAGGAGATACTTGAGGAGCAAGAGAGGCGGAACAGTGAAATTACTGAACAACATCAGGCAGAACCACCTCCAACTTGGTGTGTGTGCCACGGCTGCAGGGATATGCCTACCACACAAGAACGAGTCTGTTGTGCGAATTCATCAAAGAACTGTTTATCTTTTGTTCTGGTGAGTCATTACTTAATAAGACAGAATGCTGTATACTGACAAAGATCAGATCTGGCTACTGTAATAGTACGTCAAGAAGACATAGTTATACTGTGTAGGCATGATTAATTTTATAGCACCCAAGATGACCACAGTTTATTACAAACTTAAAGGGGCAGGTGACACCAGGAGTGCAATGATTGACAAAAGAGTTGGACACCATAATTTAATTGAAATAGAACACCTAGGAAACTGCAAATTATACCTGCAGAAAGAGAGAGAGAGAGAGATGCACACACTGGTACATATCTGATTGTTCATGAATCATTGACATAAGTACTGTAATGATGTAGCAGATATATGGTTGTCTGTAGTGCCGACAGGTATTGTTTGCAATGTGTAACAGTGTTGGTGTAAATGACATGAAAAGCAAATTCTGCTGACAGAGAGTCTTGTCATATATGAGATGAATTCTTCAAGCAGATGCTGTCATGGTTCAAGGCACCAAGTACACACTGCAATGTAAATGGGTACAGTATAGTATATCAGAAAAGTAAGCCATAATCTCTGCATGAACTCTTGATCATTCTGCATGGTAAAGAGTAATGTATGGTTGATGAGGGACCATATTACTGTCTACAGTGTATAGGATTTATCATCTATGGCCAAAATAATTGCTAATACACATTGCACTCATTTTGTTAGATACAGCACATACAAATTCAAATTGGCATGAATATGACACTGGCTATGCATTACAAAGTGTACTTTTGCATAATTACAAGATTTGTTGTACTTGTTACAGAAGTCTGATTGTTTCACCATAATTGTAATTGGCTATGGCTGCATTAAAAGTAATTTTTTTTTCAGGAAATGTGATTCATCAGGGTGTTCTACGTGTTGCCTATACATACAGGCAGGCTATCTTTGGAATACCATTGAAGACTGATGATAATTGCCGCTTTCGGCTTTCTGCCTATCGACAGTTCACTGTCTGGCGTTATGGATGGCTTGGGAGTGTAGTGCGTCGAGTCATTCCTAGTTGCTGTGTATGGCGCATTCGTGACAGATATCCCAACCCTTTAGGCCAGTACACAGGTTTTCTACCTCAACGGAGGACAGTAACTAAGTAGTATTAAAAAGTTAACATTTATGCATTTGTGTAAGAATAGCTAATATTTTTAACATAGTATGTTTTGTTTGTACTGTAGTTTTACAATAAAAAAACTGTGGATAAAAAACATTAACGTTTGTGTATTTGTCCAGGATATTGTAGTGTACCATGAATAATTGGTGCACCCACCTCCATAGAAAACACAAGGAAAAAGAAACTAAGGGTAATGCTGCTCAATGCCAGAAGTCTAAACCTCAAGATGCACACACTCGAGGCTCTCTTTAGTATGGAGAACATCGATATCTGTGCAGTAACAGAAACCTGGTTCAAGGCTCCCGAGAGCACCCCAGCACTACCAGGTTATACCTCATACCATGCTTTTCAGCCCCAAAACTCGGACCGAACCACAAAAGGAGGGGAGTATCCATATTCATCAAAGATACCCACACCTCCAGGTTAGTGGCACTGCACGAAGCTGCGGAGACCATCCATGTGCAACTAACAGTGGGCAAAACTGCCTTTCAGTTTGTAGCCTGCTACAGACCACCCTCCCAAACTCGGGAACCCCACTCGACTTTCCTGAGAACACTGGAAAATATGAAGGTCTCTCCAAACACCATCAAATTGGGTGACTTCAACTACCCAAACATAGATTGGGAGCACTACTCAAGCCCCAACACCCTCGCCCAACGGTTCCTAGAATTTATAAACTCAAATGCCATGGATCAACTGGTCACCATTCCCACAAGAGGGGAAAATATATTGGACCTGATCATCACCAACATGGGGACTCATTGTTCCACACCAGAGGTATACCCCTCATTGGTAAGATCTGACCATAAATTAATCTCACTGGACATCCTCATCCTGTCCCTACCCCCACCCAAGGAAATCACAGTGGAGAACTTCTCAAAAGCAAACTTCACACTTCTCAAAACCGAGGTGGAATCCTTCAAAGCCCCCGGGCCAGTGGAAAATACGGCCCAAACCACAGAATCCTTTACAAATGCATTCTATGGACACCTACAGGAATGCATGGATCGTGCTATCCCAAATAAAACCAAGATTCACTCCTCCAAGGGCAGGAGACGTGTCTGGTGGACCCCAGCCATAAACAAGCTATACAACAGAAGGAGGAAGCTACTACATGACAGAGCAAAATCCCAAAAAGGGAAAGCATCTCTGATCTGTACTAGCAAGAAACTACGATCCCTCATAAAATCATCCAAGGCCAGCTTCAACAGAACAGAAAAATTGCACAATACGCTAAAGATAATCACAAGGCCTTTTTCAGTTATGTCAGGAACCTGGGTGGCAACTCCCAGACATGCACTAAGTTAGTGCAAAATGACAAAAAATACACTGAACCCACAGACATTGCCAACATCCTGGCAGACAGATTCAGTGCAAATCCCCCCCCCCAAAAGATCAAATGTCTGTCCCAACAGAGTGCAGCCTCCCTGACATCACAGATGCACAGGTGAGAGCTGCCCTTTTCAAAGCAAAAAACACAGCATCAATGGGACCGGACGGTGCCCCGGGCTGCGTCTTACATGAGCTCCAAGAAGACCTGAACCCTCATATAAAGTCACTATTCAATCTCAGCCTCACTACAGGATATGTACCCAAGGAATGGCATACAGCAACAGTGGTCCCACTTCACAAGGGTGGTTCCACAACGGACCCTGGAGACTATCACCCTATAAGCCTGACTAGCCTGATCTGCAAAGCTATGGAGCATATCATCATGGAACTCATAAACAAAGACATTGGGAACCTCCAAACACTGGATCCCACCCAATTCAGCTTTGTTAAGGGCAGATCTTGCCTCTTAAACCTGGTTGACTTTTTTGAAACAGTCACCAAGGCAATAGACGAAGGGAAGGTAGTCCACATAGCCTACCTGGACCTCGCAAAAGCCTTTGACACAATACCCCATTTGGACATCATAAATAAGCTCACCAGCTTAAATATCAACCCCTATGTCACAAGATGGGTTGCAAACTGGCTCAGGGATAGAACCCACATGGTCAGAATTGCAGGTGCCATGTCAGACTCTAAACCAGTTACAAGTGGCGTCCCACAAGGCTCAGTCCTGGGACCTCTCCTGTTTGGTATATATTTCTCGGAAGTACAGGTTAACATGGGAGGACTATGGCTGACCAAGTTTGCAGATGACTGCAAACTGGGTGCCATAATTGACTCGCCGACTGACACAAGCATCCTCCAAAAGGGTCTCACAGAGACGGATAACTGGTTCCAGAGCCATGGCCTAAAGCTAAATGCCAAAAACTGCATAGTCATCCCCTTTTGGAAAAACAAAGTGCCCACAAACTACTACCTAGGTGGAAAACCATTAAGTACGGAAGAAGTAATTAGGGATTTGGGGACCCAAGTAGATAGCCATCTCTCCTTTGACAATCATGTTGCCAAAGTGGTTAGAAAGACCTTCTATATAGCCCACCTCATCATGAAAGGGTTCACATCTAGATCAAGAGAAGTCATTGTGCCCCTCTACTCATCACTCATCAGGCCCATAATTGAGTACAATGCCCCATTTGGGATGTACCTTACCCGACACCTGCAGCAACTGGAAAGACCCCAAAAGTACCTCACCAAGAGGATTAAGGGGCTCAAACAGATGCCCTACGCAGTTAGCCTAAAGAAACTCCAGCTCTACTCAGTTGCTTACCGCCTACTCAGAGGCGATCTGTGCCTGATGTATAAAGCCATGTCCAACCCAGATTTAATGGACATGCTCCACCTTAGGAAATCCAAATCTCTTAGAGATACACGCTCCAGAGACTTAAACCTCAGCACAGAAATAAATAGGACATGCTGGAGGGACAGATTCATATCCCAGAGGCTCCCCTCACTCTGGAACAAAATCCTAATCCATGTTAGGCAGAGCCCCTCAATGACCCTCTTCAAAAGAAATCTTAACGAGTGGATGGGAGATTGTAGGTTTACCCTGGGGATCTCTTCTGTGTCCCTACTAGACAGAGGCACAGTAAACTAACCTTAAAAGGGCTATCTCTGTGACCTACTATACAGAGGCACAGTCGAAAAATCTAAAAGGGTGGCGAAAGCCAAACACACTGTGGCTAGGCTTGTAAATGCCCTAGGGCAGATAGCCTAGTATCAACCTATGAACTTATGGCAACTGTATATTGAAATAAAGGACTGGTAAGATGTATGTAGTCTAAAATAAAATATTTATGTCTTGTAGTACACTACATGGATACAGAGGTCTTAAAGATAGATTGATTATTGAGATCTGACTGTATGAGAGAAATCGGTCTGTTATAATGCAATGTCAGGAAACCAACTATGCAGGAGTGCAAAGTAGTGTTGACGATATGTAGTGCTATGTGTGTGTGAAAGACAGTGTATACTTATGGGAAAGAGAGGCATGTAAAACAAGTACTATGTTAGTTTGCATTAGTGCGAGTTTGAAAACGGTAGTTGCAATAGAACTCACTATATACATACTCATAAAACAGAACCGAGCTATGTGCGGCCAGTTGTATGAATGAGTAATTGCTGAACATTTGGATTAACAACAGAGTGTACCTTGCATTCAATTAGTGCATGGAGTGGCTTAGAACTGAATAACCATAAAGGCCTTACAATTAACCATTGGTATGAACTACATTTCATGTGCAGCACAGTAGCGTACTTGGTTAATATTGTGTAAGTATACACCACTGACTATTAGTAATGGTGTACAGGTTAGGTAATAGCAGGAGTACATTTTCAGAAGGCTGAAAGTGAAAGGTTATTTCTTAATACGGGTGCATGTTCCAGTGGAACAACACATGCAAGACATGGCCAGCTTGACAATATGTGAGTGGTCAGATGATTGTGGAACAGATGCCTACATTTGTTATTTTTAATGTGTAAGATGAGAATTAGTACAGCGGATTGAATCACACGTATCAGCGATGTGCGGTGTTGTAGTAAGTAAAGTGGCCTGAAGAGGTACAATCCAGACCTTCTCAATCAGTACTAAGATGTTGAGTAGACGGAACCATCATACTGTAGTAAGCAGTCTGTTTTGTCACTGTGCAGTGTACCTACAAACACCAGGTCCAATTGCCTCTCTTTCAGGACTATGGTGTGGATCTCAACTGTAGTGTCACCACTCGAAATGCAGAGTCTTGGACAGCCACCACCAACAACAAAAAAAAAGTCAAAACACAAGAGAAGAGCATATCTCAAAAATTGCTTTCTTTAAACAACCACCACCTTAACTTGTATACTACAAGAGTCCCAAACCTTGAAGAAAAAGTAATAATAGCAGAAATGGCATCTCACCTAAGTACCATGTTCAGTCATAGCCTCACCTCAGCCTTTGTGCCCACTGAATGGCGCACAGTGACGGTTATCCCATTCCACAAAGGGGGAGCCACCACGGATCATGGGAACTACCGTCCCATTAGCCTGATGAGCCTGGTCTGCAAGGCCATGGAACTTAAAAACAAAGATATTGGTAACCTCTAAACTCTGGACTCCACCCAGTTCGGGTTTGTAAAAGGCAGATCATGTCTCATAAACCTGATAGTCTTCTTGGAAGCAGTCAACAAAGACATAGACGAGGGAAAGGTGGTTCACACAGACTATCTAGATCTCCCCAAGGCTTTCAACACCATCCCCCACTCTGAAATTATAGATAAACTCACTATACTTGGTATAAATCCCTATGTCACAAGATGGGTTGCCAGTAGGATCACTGTCAGAACACAGACTGTCAAAGTAGCAGAGTCCAAATCTGACTTTAGACCAGTGGAGTACGACAGCGTTTAGTGCTGGCTCCTCTTGTGTTTGGTATCTACTTCTTTGAAGTGCAGGCTAACACAGTAGGTTTTTGCCTAACTAAGTTCACAGATGACTGCAAACTAGTAGCCATAATCGAAACTCCTAAAGATGTGCACCTCCTACAAAAAGGACCTCACTTAGACAGATGCCTATTGTCAAGAGCCATGGCCTCAAGCTCAATGCCAAAACGTGCATTGTCACCCACTTTGGTAATAATTCTGTACCCGCCTTTCATCACTGTACATAGCTTTTATTTATTGTATTTATTTACTGTATTGTGTTTATTTATTGTATTGTATTTATTGTAGATTTGTTAAATGGGATAGTTAGCATCGATATATGTCCATTTTCAGCGTAGCCCCATGGAGAGAAGCTACAAGATAATACACCTTGAACATTTAGTAAATGCTAGTTTCAAGCATATAACATTAAGCCATACCAGCATTTAGCACAGATACAACTAACTCATAATAAAACACTGTACAAAAAATATCTAATTTTTAAAAGTTATATATATTAATCACATTACATTCTGTACACATTGAGCAGCAGTTATACAATTCAACCTTCCAGAAATGATGTGGTAGAAAAAAGTTTGAAGTAGTTGAAGGTAAGGCATCTAAGTATTACAGAGGTCACTGGTCGGGTTTACTACAAGGACAAACAACGAGTTTTGGAGTGTTTATTTCTTTGTTTTTTAATGGAGTTAGTGAGGGTTAAAGGGTCAAGTCAGCTGGTAGTCTGCTCCATGGTTTTACCACAGAGTTGGCAAAGAACAAGTCCCCAGCTGAGTTGTTGGATTTGTATGTTTGAACTCTGAGTGTAGTGTATGATCGCAGTGGCCGGATGCTGGTGCAGGGACTGACAATATTTTTTTAGTGCAGATGTATGTTCTGGTTGGTAAAGGACGTAATGTGGCACTATTACCAGGTTTAACTGCAGTAGGCTAGGCAAGTGAGGCCATCCTAGGCCATTTTGGTTGTGACAGTGGTGTGCTCGATAGGCCATACCAGTACCAAATCTGGCTGAGTGGTTATAGCAAGACGATAGTTTAATTACGATTGGCTCTGTTTTATTTGGAGAATAGAGGTGAGGCGTCTAGAACAGTTGAGAATACATGAATGGGCAACTGCAGTTCTATCACTTAAGGTAAGGAAAGGCTCGATTGTGTGAAGAGAGACAAGTTTTTTATTAATGGTTTTGATAGCTTGCATTGCTATGTGCATCACAGTTCAGGTTGTCACTGCTTGGGAGATGATAGTGCCATTGTTTGCACTCATGTTGAGGGATGGCCATGGGGGCCTTCCGTGTGGGTGAGAAGAGGACCAGCTTACATTTGTTTGGGGTCAGGATTAGATGTTGATTGGAGAGCCATTTTTCCACTTTATTGAAGCTAATTAGGGTTAATGGGGATAAACTAGCTGGTGAGCTGTCAACAAAGCAAGGTGGAGTAATCTGCATATTGAATGCAGGTAGCATCTTTGATGACTGAATGAAGGTCATTGATACAGATGGAGAACAGAAGGGGTGTTACTGTCGAGTCCTGGTGGACCACAAATGTGATGTGCAGGCGAGATGACAGATTCACCTGCCATAGGACTGCCTGTTGCCTGCCCTGCCAGTAGGATTGAAACATTTGGAGTGCATGGTTCTTTAAGGAGAAGGCCTTCAAGGTATTTATAAGCATGTTGTGGTCAACCATGTCAAAACCCTTGGATAGATCTAGAAAGAGTGCTGAAGATAGTTTGTTATTGTGGTTGTGGTTACTGACAAAGGACAAAGAGAGGAGGGCAGAAGTATTACTGTGATGTGGCTTACAGCCACACTCAAAGTTTGACGACAGCTTATTCCGTGTAAGGTAGTGCATGAGCTGTATGTGTCCACCCTTCTATATAATTTTAGCTAGAGTTGACAGAATAGCTATGGGTCAGAAGTCTGACAGTTCAGTGCAACTGCTTCCTTTCTGGAGAGGTATGACATGGGAGATTTTGCATATAGTGGGTACTGTAGCTTCAGATGCAGCTCTGTTGATCAATATTGACATGGGGTATGCCATGGTGTCAGCAGCCTTTTGCATATACTCTGCTGGGAGGAGGTCGGTAGCCAGGGTGGAGGGTCTTACTTTCTTAAGTATGCCATGAATAAGTTGAGTAGGAATGTTAAACTGTACAGTCAATATGAACACAGTCATAGGTTCATAGGTGTGTAGTAGGCTAAGGACCCAGGATCCTTTTTTCCATCGAGCCCAGCATCGTGCCACCCAACCTTAGCTCACTGCCCTCTGGCCATGAGAGACACATCAAGTGATCCCTAGGGTGAATTTTCTATTTCCCATCAACTCATCAATTTATATTTTGAAGAGGGTCAGTGAGTTAATCTGTTTGACATGTATGTGAATTCCATTAGGAAACATGGGCAGTCTCTGGGTTATGAACCCGTCCAAGTAAATGATTCTAGTAATGATTTTGAGGTCTCTGCACTGTGTGGTGCGGTGTCTTTTTTCCTTAAGATGCATCACTTCTAGCAGGGGTTGGGTAACACATGCATATGCACGTTAAACACAGATCACCTCTAAGTAATCAATATGAGACAGAGTAGTTGAAGTTTAGTCGGTAAAACATAGGACAATTGTTTAAGGCCTAGTATCCACATTGTGCCGTACTTTTGTTACCTCACCATTTGTTGCAGGTGCTTAGTGAGGCACATGCCATATAGGGCATTGTACAGGATGATCGGTCAAAAGAGTGAAAACTAGAGGCAGATAATGACCTCATTCTTCCTGGGTGCAAAATCCTGAGTAATGAGATGCACCACATGGAAGTACTTTCTTACCGCAGTATTAATGTGGTCATCACAAATGGAGGTTGCTGTGATCTCTTATAATGCTTTGTCTTCGGTTGATGTGTTAATTGATGGGGACTCTGTTATTCCATAGGGGATGCTGACACATTTTTTGGCACTGAGGTTAAGGCCATGGTTCTGATACCAGTTGGTGGTGTCACTAAGGCCTTTCTTTTGGATGTCAACCTCAGTTGTGCAGTTAATAGCTCATAACTTACAATAATCTGTGAACTTCGTCATCCAGAGTGCCTTTGTGTAGGCCTGGAGCTATGAGAAGTAGATGCTGAGCAGCAGAGGACCTATGGCAGATACCTGTGGAATTCCACCCATGACTGTTTGGCAGACTGAGTATGAGCCTGCTGATTTTACACAATGTCTTCTATCTGTGAGCCAATTTGCAACCAACCTAGTGATAAAGGGGTTGATGCATGGTTTGTTGAGTTTATCAATATTTCCAGAGTGAGGAAGGATATCAGAGGCCTTGTCCGGATGTAGGTAGGCTGGATGCACTGCCTCACCTTCATTCACAGCCAGGGAGAACAGGCATGATCTCCCTTTCACATAGCCAAATCTCATGGGGTCTGCAGTTTGGATATTTCAAAAATATTTGGTAATCATGTCCACGATGATCCATTCCCTAACTTTACCAATGTAAGTCAGGCTAAGGGGTGGGTCGATAACTACCAGGGTCTATATTCGCTCACCCTTTTTGTAGTGTGATGACTGCAGCAGTACACCTTCCGGTAAGGAAAAAAAACATGAGTAGATGCTATGACTAAAGATGACACACAGATGTGGTGCCAATTTACTTTGTAGTTCATGTACAAAATGGCCAGGGATGTTATCGGGTCCCATGAAAGCTGTAATTTTGGCCTTAGTCAATGCAACTGCAACCTTGTGCTACAGTAATGCTGTGTGCTTGCCATGCTTCTGTTATTGTGATGTGCTTTAGGTGTGGAGAGAGGGGTATAGTTGTCACAGAATCTGTATGACAGTAAGTTGGCAATTGCTGTTGGGTCAGTATGCGTGCTGCCATTCTGCATTATCTCAGACCAAAATCTGTGTATTGACATGGAGCCTATTGATATAAGTATAGAAGGGTTTTTTGATTGTTTTTAGTGTTGGCTGCAGTTCAGCCGTCATTGCTGGCTTTTGAGATTTCAATGAGGTTTTTCAACTCTTTGTTGAGAAGGGATTTTTAGCACTCTATGACCTACACCATGTTCTGCAACAGTTTCTTTCTTTTAGATTCATAGGTTTATACTAGGCTATCTGCCCTAGGGCATTTATAAGCCTAGCCAGAGTGTGTGTGGCTTCCACCACCCCCTGGAATGATAATATTGTGCCCATTTAGGGTTTAGTTTACTGTGCCTCTGTCTAGAAGTGACACAGAGATAACCCCCGGGGAAAACCTACGATCTCCCATCCACTCGTCAAGATTTCTCTTGAAGAGAGTCAGTGAGGGGCTCTGCCTAACATGGACTGGAATTCTGTTCCAGAGTGTAGGGAGCCTCTGGGTTATGAATCTGTCCCTCCAGCATGTCCTATTTATTTCTGTGTTGAGGTTCAAGTCTCTCGCTCTCGTGGCTCTGGTGGATTTGGATTTTTTTAGGTGGAGCATGTCCATTAATTCCGGATTGGACATGGCCTTGTACATCAGGCATAGATCTCCTCTGAGTAGGTGGTATGCGACTGAATAGAGCTGGAGTTTCTTCAATCTGGCAGCATATGACATATGTTTGAGACCCTTGATCCTCTTGGTGAGGTACTTCTGGGGTCTTTCTAACTGCTGCAGGTGCCAGGTAAGGTACATACCAAATGGGGCATTGTACTCAATCATGGGTCTGATAAGGGAAGAGTATAGGGGCACAATGACCTCTCTTGATCTAGATGTGAATCCTTTCATGATAAGGTGGGCAATATAGAAGGTCTTCCTAACCACCTTGGCGATGTGGGTGTCAAATGAGAGGTCACTGTCAACGTGGGTCCCTAGGTCCCTGATTACTTCTTCTGTAATTAATGGATTACCACCTATGTGGTAATTTGTGGGTACTTTGTTTTTCCCAAAGGGTATAACTATACATTTTTCGGCGTTCAGTTTAAGGCCATGGCTCTGGCACCAGTTATCCATTTCTGTGAGGCCTTTCTGAAGGATGCTAGTGTCCGCTGGAGTATCGATTATGGCGCTCAGCTTGCAGTCATCTGCGAACTTTGTCAGCCACAATCCTCCTATGTTTGCTTGTACTTCTGAGAAATAAATGCCGAACAAGAGGAGTCCCAGGACCGAGCCCTGTGGGACACCACTTGTGACTGGCTTAGAGTCTGACATGGCTCCAGCAATTCTGACCTTGTGGGTTCTGTCCTTTAGCCAGTTTGCAACCCATCTTATTACATATGGGTTTACATTTAAGCTGGTGAGCTTGTCTATGATGCCCGAGTGGGGTGTTGTGGCAAAGGCTTTTGCAAGGTCAAGGTAGGCTGTGTGAACTGCCTTACCCTCATCAGTGGCCTTAGTGACTGTTTCAAAAAAGTCGACCAGGTTCAAAAGGCAGGATCTGCCCTTAACAAAGCCGAATTGGGTAGGATCAAGTGTCTGTTGGTCACCAATGTCTTTGTTTATGAGTTCCATAACGATGCTCTCCATTGCTTTGCAGACCAGGCTCGTCAAGCTTATGGGGCGGTAATTTCCAGGGTCCATAGAAGCACCTCCTTTGTGGAGTGGAACCACTGTTGCTGTACGCCATTCTTTGGGTACGTATCCTGTAGTAAGGCTAAGATTAAACAGCAGCCTTATGTGCGAGT
This sequence comes from Protopterus annectens, assembly GCF_019279795.1. Lineage (NCBI taxonomy): Eukaryota > Metazoa > Chordata > Ceratodontiformes > Protopteridae > Protopterus > Protopterus annectens. The sequence goes on from NC_056734.1 coordinate 195,186,121, forward strand.
TTAGTTCGTCTTGGAGTTCATGTAGTACGCAACCTGGGACACTGTCTGGTCTCATTGATGCTGTGTTTTTAGCTTTGGAGAGGGCGGCTCTCACCTGGACATCTGTGATGTCAGGGAGGCTACATTCAGCTGGGATAGATATTTCTCCTTTTGGGGGTGGGGGGGGGATTTGCACTGAACCTGTCTGTCAGTATGTTGGCAATATCTGTGGGTTCAGTGTATTTTTTGTCATTTTGAACTAACTCTGAGCATATCTGGGAGTTTCCACCCAGGTTTCTAACATAATTAAAGAAGGCCTTGTGATTATCTTTAGTGTCTTTTGCGATTTTTCTCTCAAAGTTGGCCTTGGATGATTTTATGAGTGATCGTAGTTTTTTGCTAGTACTGATCAGAGATGCCTTCCCTTTTTGGGATTTTGCTCTGTCCTGTAGTAGCTTCCTCCTCCTGTTGTAAAGTATGTTTATGGCTGGGGTCCACCAGACAGGACGCCTGCCTTTGGGAGAAAGGATCTTGGTTTTATTTGGGATTGCATGATCCATGCATTCTTGAAGGTGTCCGTAGAAGGCGTTTATAAAGGATTCAGCGGTGTGGGCTGTGGTTTCCACTGGCCCAGGGGCCTTGAAGGATACCACTCCAGTCTTAAGAAGTGTGAAGTCAGCTTTTGAGAAGTTCCTCACTGTGGTCTTTTGTGCTGGGGGTGGGGGCAGGATGTGGATTTCCAGTGAGATTAGTTTATGGTCTGATCTCACCAGTGAGGGGTATACTTCTGGTGTGGAGCATTGTGTCCCCATGTTTATGATGATCAGATCTAGTATATTATCTCCTCTTGTGGGAGTGGTGACTAGTTGTTCCATCGCATTTGAGTTTATGAATTCTAGGAACCTTTGGGCTAGGGTGTTGGGGCTTGAGTAATGCTCCCAGTCTATGTTTGGGAAGTTGAAGTCTCCCAATATGATGGTATTTCTTGAGATTAATAATGTAAGGGCACCAACAGATTGGCTTACTTTTATTGAGTATACATGTAACACATGCAAAACTTTTGACAAAATATGCAACAAAAGATAGGCAAAGTAAAAGTAATAAATAACTTGTTTGAATATGATATCAAATTGAAAGAATGAAATGGGGCAGCTAACCTAGGCTATGTATGTCGATGGCTGTGTAACATTTTGGGACAGAGATGCAATATGGAATGTTGAAAGCATAGTTGCTCAGAAATTATAGGTATGCAGCCATATCAAAGTAACTGCTACTTGTTTTGTCAATGAGTTGTCTGAGACAGAACTTCTATTTCCCCTGTTGTGTGATTAAACTGAATGATAAAACAGTATGAGAGAAGTGTGGAAGAGGGAATGAATGATAAATACAGCCAGCTTCCCAGGTAGACAGCTTCCCAGAATGCAATTTTTTTATGTAAACCTGTTTCAGTTGAAAGCAACCCCCTGTGGTTTCTGAGTGAGGGCTGCATTCAGCTGCAGACAGCCTCCAGGACAATGTGGATTACACCAGTATGAGTACTATTTTGTGCATTAACTGGGTTGTCTTTACCAACTCTCATTATCATAAATTCAGTAGCTGCTTTTATTCACAAGTACTTAAACAGATTAAACAGGGGGATTAAATAGACAGACATTTAACTGTTCTGCATACCACTGTGGTCCCGTCACCACAGGAGGTAGGTTTTTCTCTATTCATAATAAAATCATATGCCCTTTTATCATTATACATAGGTTTTCCTTTCTTTTTGGCTGAGGTCCATGGGCACCACAGTGTAGTACACTTATTATTTCTTATCAGATATCCATGTGTATTGCAGGACTGTTTCTTTTCATATTAAACTTGTGCGTACAACTGTGGATAGACTGATACCAAGGGGCTGTTGGAACAAAGTAAAAAAATCAAAATATAACAATGAAATAAAGCAAGGAACACAACAGGAAGTCATTCAGCTGTACATGTCACAACCACAACAGGTAGTTATAACTGTGTATCAGCATGGATATTAGCAAGCAGTGGCATGCAAAAATTAGGGGTGATAGGAAGTGTTGATAATTCAGATGAATGTATGAAAAGATTGACAAAGTACGTGCCATTGTGCGTGGTAATAATAATAAAGCCATGGAGTGGTATGGTATGGTGCTAGGAAGTTTAACAATATGAAAACCTGAATGCTACAGGTAGAGATGGCTTTCTGGCATTTACCACCCATGGAACTGGTAGAGTGGTGTTGCTTTGCGAAGGATATGAGGCAGTAGTGTCATCACCTGCACAGTTTATCGTGATGCACTTGCCTCCTGATCAACATTGGGGTCATGTACTTCTGCTCTTGGGTAGTACACTGACAATGTCCAACCTGCATTTGGTGCTACTGCTGAAGTAATATGATATCTGAGGGAGCTGATATGATTCCAAATTCTGAGGTATCATACTATGCCCATGTCCATATTCATTTCCATTCTTCCTACTTTTGGGGAATAATTGCTCCATGTTGCTGTAACATATACAGTGGTAGACCTATTACACTAAATCCATCAATTTGTAAGTATTACATAAATTCTATTTCTATTCGTTTAAGTTGTCACGTTCTAATGTTGTATTTTTCTGTCCACCTCAGTGATCTTAATGTATGTGTTGTGAAAGTTTACATACTTGGATACTTTCCCTGTATTTCTCTTAAAATGTGTTTGGATAAACTTAATGGTATTGATAACTTTTGCTTTCTCCTTTGCATAGCTAAATTGAAATTCTGGACTTCTTACATATCACTAACAGTACATAATTTTTTCCCTATCCTGACTAGTCCAATACACCATCTGTATCGTTCATTTCTAGTGTATGAATTTCATATGGACTACCACTCCATCCGACAATGAGGTAGGGGAAGCTGCCACCTTAACATCAATAAATGCTGGTGTTGGAATGCTTCTGCATCTTCAGGATTCTACACTGTCATTTTTTCCTTCCTGTAACCACTGGGCATAAGAGTATTGTGAACTTTTTTATCCTGGGAGTTGTGTACCCAGCTGTCCTCTTTTAAAACTGTAACTCACTTTTCTCCATGCAGAATGCTATATAGAATATATTGTATACAACAGTGTCAAACCTAGTGAAGTATAGCTTCTTAAATAAATACAGTTTTGCATTGCCAAACAGTATCGTACCTTCTGCTACATTCCACTATAGCTGCTTTTGATTATTATATGTATTTATAGAGTCCAGCATTTTGTTGTTACACAAAATTGTAAGGAAAACAATGTCATGTCCTTGCAACCCACTAGCATAAATCAGCATTGAAGGCTACCAGTGTAATGGTCCTTAGACCCTTTTTTAAGCCTGGTCATTCATGCACCTATTTTTGTAATTGTCAATGCCCAATAACTAGAAAGACGGTGTATGTCTGGGCCTTCCAACAACTATAATCTGCTGCTGTGGACACATGGTGATCAAAGTTCAGGATAATGACAACCAAAGTTCCCAAGTCCCTTACCAGTGGGCCTACTCCTAGGAGAGTGCTAACAATGTGGTAATGTGTATGGCGTGTCACCTTCCCAAAAGGTATAAACATGCAATGTATGGCATTGAGTATTCAGCTACGTTTCAAGCACCAGTTACTTGGCTGTCGCACCTTCATCAGCAAAATCTTCATATATGGAGGGATTAGTCATTGCACCAACTTGCAGTTAGCTGCAGATTTGTTAACCCCAATACAATCTGTATTTCAGATGACTTTAGCTCAGTGTATTACAAACAGGAGCGATCAGAGTGCTGATTGCTGTGGAACACCACTAGCAATGGACCTACTGGTGTAGGTGTATTCCAAAACCGATACTACGTGTCCTACACATGAAGCTGTTGACTATCCATCGTGTTCCACATGGATTTGTGTGTAAATTTTTAAAAATGAGTATAATACCTAAGTGAGGTAGTATAGTGAATGCCTTCACCAGCTATAATTATGCAGTAAAACATTTTTGTCCATCATCCATGGCTCAAGTGGGCTTGTGAACGTAGTGCACTGGATTTAGCAGCTGTGAGCTACCCTTAACAAAACCAAACTGGGATAGGTGCATTGTTTTAGTATTTCCTGTCTTATTTAATAGAAATTATTACATTTTCGATGTCCTTTTTTTTTGACGAGTAGTTACCCACAACATTCTGTAACAACCTACTTATACATGAATACTTACTAGTCTCATCACCCCTTACAATAACCTTAGAACCCAACACTCATCAAATAAAATACTTGTTCACATAAGTAAGAACGACAGTAAGGATGGTGACTATTTGTTCTCTAACACTGTTGGGAAAAAATGGAACTTACTCCATAGTGAACTGACCTCACCTTCCACAATATCACATTTCAAAAGCAGCCTGACATTATACCTCAGAACACATTGGTTGTACCCCTGTGCTAAACCTGGCGAACTTCCTCACCTATCACTGGGTACTGGGTATTTATTACTATTTCTGTACTAAGTAGTGCTTCCCTGCTAAACATACCGAGAGTATGATCGTGTAAATTAAACTGTCACTAAGATCACCTGACTTATGACTACTCTAATATGCTATGTATTGATCGTTCTAGTAGTAATGTAATGTAGTGCTAAATCTGTATTGTACCTGCATTAGTAAGATCAGTAATGTATTATTACTTATCTGCTGTTCTGGGGAGCTTTTCTCCAATGCCAAAAAATGCATTGTCATCACTTTTGTTAAAAACTCTGTATACATGAACTACCACATAGGCGGTAGTCTACTTAACACCAAAAGTGTGATATGAGACCTTGGGACAACAGGTGGACAGCAGTCTCTACTTTGATGGTCTCAGTAGTCAGGAAATATTTCTACAAGCCACATCCCATCACAAAAGGTTTCTCATCCAGGGAAAAAAAGGTCATTGGTCCCCTCTACTCATCACTCATTAGACACGTTACAGAGTACAACACCACTTTGGATATGTACCTCCCAAGATATCTAGAACAACTGTAAAGGCTGTAGAAATACCTCACAAAGAGGATTAGCGGCCTCACAGAGATGCCCTATGCAGACATCCAAAAACTCCGGCTTTACTGTGTCGCAGATTGCCTACTCAGAGGCAATCTCAGCCTAACATTCAAAGCTATGTGTAACCCAGAACTGTTGGACATGCTGCACTTAAAGAAATCCCAATCCCTCAGAGATGCACACTTTAGGAAACTAAACCTTCTCACAGCAATATTCAATGCTTGACAGGGGCACATGAAAATATTTTTCTCGGGTGGCGAAAGCCAGGGTACCATTTGGCTAGCCTTATATAGGCCCTAGGGCCAGCAGCCTAGTACCTACCTATGAAACTCAGTATGGAGACAGATAATAATTTTTGTTACTTCTTCAGTCAGTGCATTCTGTAAGCAGTAGTAAATGTGGGTAACCCACAGTATGATGCATGAGTGATACAAGATATCTTTTGTGATATGTAAAGATGAAAACAGGCCTTGTGATAAGCCAGGGGGAGGGTAATGATGAATGAATGCAGTCAGCTTCACAGATAGCCAGCTGCAGATGAGATTGTTATGGATTTTCTTTTTCAATGAGTGCAGCCCCCACAGCTTACCGATTCCTGAATCATTTTTGGTCCAGACAGTCTCATTGACAATGTGTATTACACCGGTATGACTCCTACCTTGTGCATAAAGTAGCTTCCCTTCCCAGTGGCTGATCACTGGTAAGCCTACCAGTAGGGTGCCGGCACCAGTGCAGTTAGTTATTTCCCTGTGGATAGTGGAGTCATTACCCCTGTCATCACGATACATAGCTTTTATATATTTTATTGTATTTATTTATTTATTGTAGATTTGTTGAACGGGATAGTCAGCCTGGATATATGTCCATTTTCAGCGGAGGCCCGTGGGGAGAAGGGCCAAGTTAATATATCTGGAACATTTAGTAAATGCTAGTTTCAAGTAGATAACATTCATAAGCAATACCAGCATTTAGCACACATGGTACTTAGTTATTATAAAACACTCTACCAGAAAAATTGCATTATTCTCAAAGTTATACATACATAACATTACATTCAAGTTTAAGACACATTGTGCAGCAGTTATACAATTGACTTATCCAGAAATGGCGTGGTAGAAAAAAGTTAAAAGTAGCCGAAGGTAAGGCACTTATGAGTTCACTAGTCGGGGTTACTGCAAAGACATATACAACGAGTTTTTAGGTATTATTGCATTTTTTTATGGCGTTAGTGAGGGTTCTAGGGTCAAGTCAGCTGGGAGTCATTTACATGTTTTTCACACAGAGTTGGCAAACAAACAGTCCCCAGAAGAGTTGTTGGATTTCTAAGTTTGAAGTAGGAGTGTAGTGGATGATCGCAGTGGTCGGATGCTAGTATAGGGGCTGATAATATTTTTTAGTGCTATGTATTTTCTGGTTGGTAAAGGACTTAATGTGCCACTATTAGCATGTTAGCACTATTAGCTGGACAGACACACTAAAGGTGGAAGGCATGTCCATATTCATTCAGGATATCCACAACTAGTTTGTCAGCATAATGCACCCGAGATTATCCAAGTGCAACTAACTGTGGGCAAGAACGCAATCCAAATTGTAGCTTGATACAGATCACCCACCATGCCCCAGGATTCCCACTCCTCATTTCTTGATACACTAGAAAATATTTGGTGTACAACCTAACACAGCAATAATGGGCAAATTCAACTATCACACCATTAACTGTGAAAAATAATCATGTACCAATTATTGTGCTCAATGTTTTATGTAACTCATAAATTCAAATGCCTTGGATCAAATTAACCACAGCCCCAACAGGGGCAGCAATATGCTAGACCTGGTCATTACCAACATGGGCAACCAGTGTTTCCCACAGTATAGGTCAATTCCTTGTTGGTCAGATCCTGACACAATGTAATCACCCTAGACATCCACATCCCACCACCACCCCCCATTAGTGAACCGCCTTAAAAAATTTCTACAGAGACAACTTCATTTTTCATAGGACAGAACTGGCAAACTTCATGACACCCACGCTGACAGACAATGTAGGTACGACAGCTTAATGGAATACAAATGCACGTTATAAGCACTTACACCAGTGCATGGATTGTGCAATCTCTAACAGAACCAAGATGGTATCCTCCAAAAAAAGAAAGCCAATCTGGTGGTCCCCTGCCATAAACAAACTATACGACAGAAGAAAAAGTGTTGCAAAAATAGTAAAATCCCATGACTGGATGAACTCAGAGGTCAGCCTCAGTAAGAAGTCGAGATCACTCCTGAAAGCCTCCAAAGCTAGTAACCAAAACAAAATTGCCATTGATTCTAAAGACAGCCACAAAGCATTCTATAGCTATGTCAATGATCTCAATGGCAACACTCAGATCTGCTATGAGTTGCAGCACAATAGCACTAAATGTACAGAACCAACTGATATTGACAACATCCTGGCAGATAAGTTCAGTGCTAACTGTACACCTCTGTCACCCCCTAAAGGGCCCATCTCTATAATGGAAGAATGCACGGTTCCTGTAATCACGGCTGCACATGTAAAAAACACACTCTACAAAACCAAGAACACAGCATCCATGGGACCTGACAACATCCCAGGCTGCATTCTACATGAACTACAGAACCAACTGGCACCCCACCTGAGTACCATTTTCAATCATACCATCACCTCAGGATTTGTGGTCACTGAATGGTGCACAGCAACGGTTATCCCAATCCACATTGGGTGAGCCACCATGGACCATGGAAACTACCGCCCCATTAGCCTGACAAGCCCGGTCGGCAAGGCTATGGATTCATCATGAAACTTATAAACAATCACATTGTTAATCTTCAAACTCTGGACCATACCCAATTCAGGTTTGTAAAAGGCAGATCATGTCTCCTAAACCTGACAGAGTTCTTGGAAGCAGTCGCCAAAGCTGTAGGTGAGGCTAAGGTGGTTCACACAGCATATCTAGATCTCGCCAAGGCTTTCAACACCATACCCCACTCTCGAATTATAGATAAACTCACTAAACTAGGTATAAATCCCAATGTCACAAGATGGGTTGCCAACTGGCTCACTGACATAAGCCACACTGTGAAAATAGCAGACTCTAAATACAAATTCAGACCAGTGACTAGTGTAGTTCCACAGGGTTCAGTCCTGGATCCTGTCCTGTTTGGTATCCACTTCTCTGAAGTACAGGCTAACACAGGTGGTCTTTGGCTAACATAGGTCACAGATGACTGCAAACTAGGAGCCATAATCAAAACTCCTAAGGATGTGGACATCCTACCAAAGGGCCTCACTTAGACAGATGCCTGTCAAAGCCATGGCCTCAAGCCTAGTGCCAAAAAAAGTATTGTCATCCCTTTTGTTAAAAACTCTGTACCTATGAACTACCACATAGGCAGTAGTCTACTTAACAGTGAAATTGTGATGAGACCTTGGGACAACAGGTGGAGTGTAGTCTGTCATTTGATAATCACATCACCACAGTAGTCAGGAAATCCTTCTACATGGCACACCTCATCACAAAATGTGTCTCACCTAGGAAAAAAAGGTCATTGTTCCCCTCTACTCAACACTCATTAGACCCATTATAGAGTACAAGAACTCCTTTTGATATGTAACTCACAAGACACCTACAACAACTGGAAAGGCCATAGAAATACCTCACAAAGAGGCTTATCAGCTGTAAACACATGTCCTTTGCAAATGGTCTCCAAAAACTTCAGTTTTACTGTGTCACAGATTGCGTACTCAGAGGCGATCACTGCCTAACATACAAAGCTATGTGAAACCAAGAGCTGTTGGACATGCTCCACATAAAGAACTCCCAATCCCTCCAAGCTACACACTCTAGGGACCTAAACTTTCTCACCACAATAAACCGAACATGCTGGATGGATACATTCCTGTACCAGAGACTTCCCATACTCTGTAACAAACTACCTATCTATATCCAACAAAGCTCGCCAATTAGCAGTCTTCATAAAAAATCTTGATGATTGGATGGGAGATAGAAAATTCACCCCAGGGATCACTTGTGTGTCAATGCTTGACAGGGGCACATGAAAATATTTTTCTCGGGTGACGAAAGCCAGCGTACCGTTTGGCTAGCCTTATATAGGCCCTGGGGCCAGTAGCCTAGTACCTATCTATGAAACTAAGTATAGAGACAGATAATAATTTTTGTTACTTCTTCGGTCAGTGCATTCTCTAAGCAGTAGTAATTGCGTGTAACCCACAGTGTGATGCATGAGTAATACAAGATATGTTTTGTAATTTGATCGAAAGTTTGTTTGTTTGTTTGTTTAATTTAACTGTTGAGGCTGCCCACTAAAGTGTGCTAGCCTGTGTAACTGATTTATCACTGTTTCTGCATTTTCTGTGTGTTTCTATCAAAAAAACAAAAAAACAAAAAAATAATCCTTGTTTTCCCGCCTCTCCTCAACTAGTTTAGACCAGTTTACAGGCATTGCTGTATTCTGGGCTGTGGTGTAGTTCCTGTGTTGTCCATTACCTTACTTGGATAGAGGAAGTTTCTTTGCTCACCAGTGGGAGTGGGGAGCCTTGAGCAGGCTACCTGTCCCTGTAGGAAGTGACCTCAGCACAAGAAGCTGTAGTAATTGGTTGTTTTGGACCATTTATAGCTCTTTTGTAGTTCACTGTTTAAAATCCACCTCTGGGCGTTTTGTTCTGGCTATACTGCTCAGACAAGCTCCTCGTGGTCCTACAGAGTGGTCCTAGCTACAGGGAACTCAGAAAAGCAACTACTTTCTGGATTTAAGTATCTTTGCTTTTTTTCACTTGGAATAGCTTCTGTAGCTTACCCTGAACTAGCTTGAACTGTTTTTTAACTGTTTGCTGCATTATTTTAAAATCTGCACTTAAAGTTACATTTTAGTCGAATTTGATCGAAAGTTTGTTTGTTTAATTTAACTGTTGAGGCTGCCCACTAAAGTGTGCTAGCCTGTGTAACTGATGTATCACTGTTTCTGCATTTTCTGTGTGTTTCTATCAAAAAAAAAAAACAATCCTTGTTTTCCCTCTCCTCGACTAGTTTAGACCAGTTTACAGGCATTGCTGTATTCTGGGCTGTGGTGTAGTTCCTGTGTTGTCCATTACCTTACTTGGATAGAGGGAAGTTTCTTTGCTCACCAGTGGGAGTGGGGAGCCTTGAACAGCCTACCTGTCCCTGTAGGAAGTGACCTCCGCACAAGAAGCTGTAGTAATTGGTTGTTTTGGACCATTTCTAGCTCTTTTGTAGTTCACTGTTTAAAATCCACCTCTGGGCGTTTTTTTCTGGCTATACTGCTAAGACAAGCTCCTTGTGGTCCTGCAGAGTGGTCCTATCTACAGGGAACTCAGAAAAGTGACTACTTTCTGGATTTAAGTATCTTTGCTTTTTTTCACTTGGAATAGCTTCTGTAGCTTACCCTGAACTAGCTTGAACTGTTTTTTAACTGTTTGCTGCATTATTTTAAAATCTGCACTTAAAGTTACATTTTAGTCGAATTTGATCGAAAGTTTGTTTGTTTAATTTAACTGTTGCGGCTGCCCACTAAAGTGTGCTAGCCTGTGTAACTGATGTATCACTGTTTCTGCATTTTCTGTGTGTTTCTATCAAAAAAACAAAAAAATAATCCTTGTTTTCTCGCCTCTCCTCGACTAGTTTAGACCAGTTTACAGGCATTGCTGTATTCTGGGCTGTGGTGTAGTTCCTGTGTTGTCCATTACCTTACTTGGATAGAAGGAAGTTTCTTTGCTCACCAGTGGGAGTGGGGAGCCTTGAGCAGCCTACCTGTCCCTGTAGGAAGTGACCTCAGCAAAAGAAGCTGTAGTAATTGGTTGTTTTGGACCATTTCTGGCTCTTTTGTAGTTCACTGTTTAAAATCCGCGTTTGCACGGCTTTGTGCGGTTGTGCGCATAGTGCAGCACTGGTTAAACAAGCTTAAACTTCTTCTGGCTCTGCCAGGTCTGCTCTTTAAATTTTCCCTTAAGGAAGCTTTACTCTTAGTATAATCAGACTACTCACTATATTATAAGCCTAGCACTTGTTCTCAATACTTCTCTACTAAGTAAGCACTCTCGTACTAAGTAAAGCACTACATCTACCTACCACCCCTGAGAATATCCACTTCCCTTAAAGGTACAGCACTCCCTTATACTGTTCTGGAATGTCGAGTGGTAGTTTACTGGCGTCCTCTCCAGTTCAGCTGGTCAATCTGGGTATCTTGAGACAATGCTACAATTGTCTCATGTACACAGACAACCCTCTCCTCCTCCCAACAAACACAAATACATGTGAGAGATGCAACTATATAGCCAAACTGGAGGCTGAACTCTCTAAACTCAGGGCTGGCATGACCTGACAGGAGGAAATGGTAACCACACACACACAACAATCCCAGTCCCACAAAGACCTACCACAACTGCAAACCAAACACATAAAAACACAAAGACATACTCGGGGGCTCTAATAAAAAACTTACCAAAATAACAGAGGCTCCCAAAGCAGACATCCAAAAATCCACCACCTCAAAACAAAACACATGCAACATATACTTCAATAAATCAGTGTGTCAACCAATCACAGCCCTTAAAGCCAAACACCATGCCTGATACACTAGTAATAGGTGACTCTATAGTCAGACACACTGATGTCCCGCTGACCAGGCTGAACAAGGAGAGGGAGACTGTGAGCTGTCTATCAGGAGCTAGGATCCGCCACATAACACACGCACTCAAGTCACTCCAAAGCAAGTACAAATATGACTCCGTCATTGTCCATGCTGGCGTGAATGACCTGAGATGTACCTCCCTGGACTACATGAAAAGAGACATAGAGGAGCTCTCCGATTATGTAGCCCAGGCTGGTATGACCCTGACCCTGAGCAGCATCTTGCCCTCACCAAGAATGATACCACAATACAAAGACAAGATGATCAGCTTTAATAATTGGCTCAAGTACTGGTGTCATTCTAAGGGGATCCAATGTCTGTCTGTCTGCCTGGGATGACATGTTGGACAAGCCATGCTGCTTCGCAAGGGATGGCTTATACCTGTCACCACTGGGCTTCTGGATATTGGCTAAGGCTCTTGCCACCCCCATAGTGCCTTTTTTAGGCAAGGCTCAAAAGACAAACCCACCTCCTTAGAAAACAAAAATGGAAAAAAAACTAAGGGTAATGCTGCTCAACGCCAGAAGTCTAAATCTCAAGATGCACGCACTCGATGCACTCCTCAGCATGGAGAACATCGACGTCTGTGCAGTAACTGAAACCTGCTTCAAGGCTCCTGAGAGCACCCCAGCACTACCAGGCTATACCTCGTACCATGCTTTTCATAGTTCATAGTTTAGTACTAAGCTAATTGCCCTTGTGAGCCATTTTAAGCCAAGCCAATTATCCCTTGTGAGACTCAAACCCTGCACCTTGTGTTTGTAAGGCAAACACCTTAGCCATTAAGCCACCTCCGGGCCGAACCACAAAGGGAGGGGGAGTGTCCATATTCATCAAGGACACCCACACCTCCAGGTTAGTAGCAACACATGAAGCATCAGAGACCATGCAGGTGCAACTAACCATAGGCAAAACTGCTATACAACTGGTAGCATGTTACAGACCACCCTCCCAATCTCAGGAACCCCACTCAGCCTTCCTGAAGACATTGGAGGATATGAATGTATCACAAAATACCATCATACTAGGAGACGTCAACTACCCAAACATAGATTGAGTACATTATTCTAGCCCTAATACCCTAGCCCAAAGGTTCCTGGAATTCATAAATTCAAATGCACTGGAACAACTAGTCACCTCTCCCACTAGGGGAGATAATATACTAGACCTGATCATCACAAACATGGGGACAAAATGCTCCACACTGGAAGTATACCCCTCACTAGTGAGATCTGATCACAAACTAATCACCCTGGATATACATATCCCACCTCCACCCCCAGCACAAAAGACTACAGTGAAAAACTTCTCAAAAGCAGACTTCACTCTTCTTAAGACTGAGATGGTATCCTTTAAGCCCACTGTGCCAGTGGATACCACATCCCACAATGCCGAATCCTTCACAAATGCTTTCTATGGACATCTCCAAGAATGCATGGATCATGCAATCCCAAATAAATCCAAGTCCCTCTCCACCAAAGGTAAGCGTCCTGTCTGGTGGACCTCAGCCATTAACAAATTGTATAACAAAAGAAGGAAGCTACTGCACGTCAGAGCAAAATCCCATGAAGGGAAGACATCTCTGATCAACATTAGCAGAAAACTACGTTCTCTCATAAAAACATCCAAGGCCAACTTTGAGAGAAAAATCGCTAAGGACACTAAAGATAACCACAAGGCTTTCTTCTGCTATGTTAGAAACCTGGGCGGAAACCCTCAGATATGCTCAGAGTTAGTTCACAATGACAAAAAATACACTGAACCCACAGATATTGCCAACATTCTGGCAGACAGGTTCAGTGCATATTTCTACCCTCCCTCACCCCCAAAAGAAGAAATACTTATCCCAGCTGAATGTAATCTCCCTGTCATCTCAGATGTCCAAGTGAGAACCGCCCTAAACAAAGCTAAAACACAGCATCAATGGGACCTGACGGTATCCCGGGTTGCATGTTACGTGAACTCCAAGAGGAGCTAAACCCACACATAAAAATGCTATTTAACCTTAGCCTTACTTCAGGATATGTACCTGAACACTGGCGTACAGCAACAGTGGTCCCACTCCACAAAGGGGGTACCTCTACAGACCCTGGGAACTACCGCCCCATAAGCTTAACCAGCCTGGTCTGCAAAGCTATGGAAAGAATCATTATGAAACTCATAAACAGAGACATAGGGGACCTACAGACACTTGACCCCACCCAGTTCGGCTTTGTAAAGGGCAGATCCTGCCTTGAGCCTGGTTGACTTTTTCAAAACAGTCACTAGAGCCATTGATGAGGGCAAAGCAGTCCATACAGCCTACCTGGACTTGGCTAAGGCCTTCGACACAATACCCCCCTCAGGCATCATAGATAAGCTCAACAGCTTAAACGTAAACCCTTATGTCACTAGATGGGTTGCAAACTGGCTAAAGGACAGAACCCATAAAGTTAAAATTGCTGGAGCAATGTCAGACTCAAAGCCAGTCACAAGTGGTGTCCCACAGGGATCTGTCCTGGGACCCCTCTTGTTCGGCATTTATTTCTCAGATGTTAAAGCAAACATGGGAGGGTTGTGGCTGACAAAGTTTGCAGATGACTGCAAACTAGGTGCCATAGTCGATACACCAGCGGACACATACATCCTACAAAAAGGCCTCACAGAAACGGACAACTGGTGCCGGAGTCACGGCCTTAAACTAAATGCCAAAAAATGTATAGTCATCCCCTTTGGGAAAAACAAAGTACCCACAAATTATCACATAGACAGCAACCCACTGAGTATGGAAAAAGTAATCAGAGACCTAGGGACCGAAGTCGACAGCGACCTCTTATTTGACACCCACGTTGCGAAAGTGGTTAGAAAGACATTCTACCTTGCACACCTCATCATGAAGAGATTCACATCCAGATCCAGGGATGTCATTGTACCCCTTTACTATTCCCTCATCAGACCCATGATTGAGTACAATGCCCCATTTGGTATGTACCTCACCCGGCATTTGCAACAGCTGGAGAGACCACAAAAGTACCTCACCAAGAGGATCAAGGGTCTCCAACATATGTCTTATTCTGCCAGACTAAAGAAACTTCAGCTCTATTCAGTAGCATACCGCCTGCTCAGAGGTGATCTCTGCCTGACGTACAAGGCCATGTCCAATCAGGATCTGATGGACATGCTCCACCTCAAAAAATCCAAATCCATCAGGATCATGAGAGCTAAAGACTTAAACCTCGGCACAAGTATGAATAGGACATGCTGGAGGGATAGATTCATAACCCAGAGGCTTCCCATGCTTTGGAACAAGATCCCAGTTCGTATTAGGCAGAGGCCCTCACTGACTCTCTTCAAGAGAAATCTTGATGAGTGGATGGGAGATCGTAAGTTTACCCAAGGGGTCACATCTGTGTCACTGCTATATAGGGGCACAGTAAACTAATTCTATTATATAAGGGGACCTTCATTGTGTCACTACTAGACAGAGGCACAGTATTCTAATTTTATTCTGTACATTTTTTTACCATTTCATGGGGTGGCAAAAGCCACATCACTATGGTTAGGCTTACAAATGCCCTAGGGCAGATAGCCTAGTACTATACTATGAAAGTATGAAACTATGTAAAGATGAAAACAGGCCTTGTGATAAGCCAAGGGGAGGTTAATGATGAATGAATGCAGTCAGCTTCACAGATGGCTAGCTTCAGATCAGATTGTTATGGATGTTTTTTCCAATGAGTGCAGCCCCCCACAGCTTACAGATGCATGAATCTGTTTAGGTCCAGACAGTCTCACTGACAATGTGTATTACACCGGTATGACTCCCGGTATGACTCCTACCTTGTGCATAAAGTAGCTTCCCTTCCCAAATGTCATTACCATAAATACAACAGCTGCTATTATTACAATGTATGTAAGTAGGTGACAGAGGGGAATCAAAGAGAAAAGTGGCTGATCACTGCTAAGCCTATCAGTAGGGTGCCGGCACCAGTGCAGGTAGTTATTTCCCTATGGATAGTAGAGTCATTTCCCCTGTCATCACTATACATAGCTTTTATATATAGTTTATTGTATGTATTTATTGCAGATTTGTTGAACGGGATAGTCAGACTGGGTATATGTCTATTTTCAGCGGAGGCCCGTGGAGAGAAGAGCCATATTAATATACCATGAACATTTAGTGAATGCTAGTTTCCAGCAGATAACATTCATAACCAATACCAGCATTTAGCACACATAGTTCTTAGTTATTATAAAACAATGTACAAAACAATTACATTATTGTCAAAGTTATACATACATAACATTACATTCAGGTTTAAGACACATTGAGCAGCAGTTATACAATTGACCCTTCCTGAAATGGTGTGGGAGAAAAAAGTTAGAAGTAGCTGAAGGTAAGGCACCTAAGTAATAGAGAGGTGACTAGTCGGGTTACTGCAAGGACATAAACAATGAGTTTTGAGGTATTTATTGCATTATTTTTATGGAGTTAGTGGGGGTTGTAGGATCAATTAATCTGGGAGTCATTTCCATGTTTTCCACACAGAGTTTGTGAGCAAACAGTCCCCAGCTGAGTTGTTGGATTTCTATGTCTGAACTAGGAGTGTAGTGAATGATCGCAGTGGTCGGATGCTGGTGGAGGGGCTGATAATATTTTTTAGTGCTATGTATTTTCTGGTTGGTAAAGGACTTAATGTGCCACTATTAGCATGTTGAACTGAAGCTGGCTAGGCAGTTGAAGCCAACCTTGGGGATTTATCTTGTGACAGAGGTGTGCCCGATAGGCCGTGCCTGTAGCAAGTCTGGCTATGCAGTTGTAGCAGGACGATAGTTTAATTAAGATCCGTTTTGTTGTACTTGGAGAATAGGGGTGAGTGGTCTAGAAGAGTTGAAAGTAGATGAGACCATGCAATTGCAGTCCTAGCAAGTGGGGTAAGGAAAGGTTTGATTCTGTGAATCGAGCCAAGAGATTTTACTAATGGTTTTGCTGGTTTGCATTGATATGGACATCAAACTTCAGGTTGTTATCCACTCTGACACCCAGTATTGTCATTTGGGCTTCTGGGGAGATGATAGTGCCACTGCTTGCGTTAATGTTGAAGGATGGCTATGGGGTCCAGCATGTGGGGGAGAAAAGGAGCAGCTTAGATGTTCATCGTGTTTCACTGTTGCAGTCATTACATTTGGGTAATCTGCTGGCAGGTTGCCCTCAGTCGGCCTGAATTGCAAAGTCTTGGGTCCTGCGTCTGTTGCTGTCTCCTCTTCCATGACATCAGGTCGTCAGGGGTATAAAATAAGCAGCCGATGCCATTTTCTTTATTCTTTCTTGCTGCGCGGTGCCCAAAGCAGAAGCATTTCACAAGTGCCGGTCGACTGACTCCTGAATTATTCAAGTTTGAGTTTCAGAACCGAAGTCTTCACTAAAGCTAAGTACCCCATTGGTGAAACTTTTTTCTTACTCCATACCGATGTCAGAAAAAGTTAATAATTCTATTACTTGTGGGAAGCAAGTACCTCATAAGCATTTCCATTTATACCGTATTCCTTGCCTAGGCCCTGATCGCAACATGCCTGGCTGTCGGTTTTGTGCTAGATTTAACCAATGCACTATTAAGCATCTGTATATTTTTGCCTCAAAGTATTTTGGAAACAGATTTACCTACCCAGAAATGTCATTGGATAGCAATCAGACTATCTGAGTACATAAAAAATGCAAAGAAAAGGACAGAGAGACGGTCGAGGTCCAAAACTGACGACGAAGGTTCTCCTAAGCCAGTCACCATTTTGCCAGTACTCAGTGAGGCGCTTACGCTGCCCCTCATACCTACTACTTTCAAGTCGCAGGCCCCTACAGACACCCATGTGGAGTCCGGCATGCCGCGACATACTCAAAGTATTGGACCCATGGATGTATCTCCATCAGATGGGTCTGGAGCCACTGAGCAGGTACTGGCTTCTGAGGGTGTATTCAGGTCTCAACATTGTTATATCAAACCGACGACAAATGCAAAACCAAAGACAAAAGTAACTTCTAAAACTAAAAAACTGATGCATGAGCCACGTGCACAGGCCTCTATGCCTCAAAAACAGATGATCAAAATGGCTGAAGACCTTATTACCTTGATCAGGGGTTCCCATCCCCCTCCAGATAAGAGGCCTAGGCAAGACACTAATTATGAATATTCAGATCAGGTTTCTATTTCTTCTGATTCCTCTTCTGATTAGGAATTATCTATACCTCCCTATGAGGATTCTGATGCAGAGGAGTCTATACCATCTGCATCACCTCCTGAGGATTATTCATTTGGAGAAACCTTGCATACTTTGAGGGAGCATTAACACTGGGATAGTCAAGATTTCTCAGAATCAAAAAAGAGGCTCAGGGATTTCCTTCTCCTCCCTCAGCACAGGCCTTTAGCCATACCCCCTGTTTTAGACATTGTGGATGATGTGTTTTCAGAGTCTAGCTTGACCCCTGACTCCTTACCTCCAGCTCCCAGCAAGCCTGACAGATACTACAGGGTCCCTGACTTACAGAGATTTTAATTTAGAAACCCTGCTGCCGATCTTGAAACTATTTCACAAGGTCCAAAAGGAGTTAAGGCCTCAACAGCAAAATATCCTACCCCCTCTGACAGAGATTCAAGGGCACTGGATAGATGGTGAAAAAAGGTTTATATATGTGCAGCCTTGGCAATTAGGGCCTTAAACTGCCAGTTTCATATGCTCAAGTATCAACAACATGTTATGGGATTGCTGAAACAGAAAAAGATGTTGATTTCTGAATGTGCAGAAAATATAGAATTGCTGGAATTATTGCATGCAGCTGAACAGGTTGGAAAGCATACTTTGCAATGTGGTTTTGATTTTTTAGAGGCCTCCTGCAGGGCCACAGAGGCATACCTGGCTAAAGGAACAAAATTTGCCTGATCATGTTAAAGCTAAATTACTAGATGCACCTTTACAGCATGATACGCTGTTTGGTATTAAGGCAGAAGCGGTTTTAAAGAAAATGGAAGACAAAGCTAAGCCTATGAAAACTGTAAAAGACTTCTTACAAGTGCAGCCACCAAGATTCAGTAGACACTGGCCTATGAAAAATTGGTCCTTTCCTGTGTCAGACAGAGCTCAAAGGGGCAAATCCAGATGCCCTAAAGGTTCTAGATACCGTGCACAAGATTCATACAGGTCAAAGCAATGGGGCGCTTCTACCTACAAATCTGGAGGGGATAAAGCGCAAACCTACAGAAAACTGTACCAATGACTTGCCTCTGCGTTGACCTAGCACTTATCTTTTGGAAGCACCCTTAGGCAGAAAAATAGCACTTTTTGCTCAAAATTGGAAGTTAATAACCCAGGACAAGTGGGTGATAAACATAGTTTAAGAGGGATACAGATTCCATTTACATACTCTGCCAATGGCAAACAGTTGGCCAGATCTGCCAAAAAATCAATGGGCAGAGGCACAGAAACAGGTTACGTCCCTCATGGACATGGGGGCCATTCAGCTTGTACCATAACAGGAAAAAGGACAAGGTTTTTACTCAAGACTGTTCTTGGTACCCAGAAAGGACATGGCCTGGTGGCCAATACTGGATTTATCAATTTTGAACACATACATGGACATTCTAAAATTCAAAATGCTGAATTTGCAGCAGCTTCTGCCCATGCTGGGCAATAATGCTTGGCTGGTGACATTAGACCTAAAAGAGGCATACCTGCATGTCCCAATAAGGAAATCATGCAGAAGGTACCTCAGATTCAAGGCTGACTTAATGCATTACCAATTCTCTGCACTGCCCTTTGGCTTATCTACTGTGCCCAGGGTCTTTACAAAGTGTTTGGCACCATTAATTGCATTTTGCAGACAAAGAAGTATACAAATGTATCCTTACTTGGACGACTGTCTCATTCAAGCAGTGAGCAAGGACATTCTTCTTCAACACCTGGCATTTGTGAAAAGGCTTCTAACATGCCTAGGGTACACAATAAATGAAAAGAAATCACAACGGGTCCCCTCTCAAAAGATAACATTCCTGGGTGCAAACTTGAATACAACTACCCAGATGGCTTACCTCACAGCAGACAAGCAAAGGCAACTGACTACTTACTTCAAACTGATGGCAACAAAAACCCAGTTATCTGCAAGACAAATTCTGCAGGCTTTGGGCTTCATGGCATCCTGCATCTTACTGATTCCATATGCAAGGCTGCATATGAGGAAACTTCAATAGTACCTAAAAAGTTTATGGAGTCAACATTGTCACAGTCTGGAAACAATGATTCCTCTCATTCCCTGCCTACAACAGGAGTTTCTATGGTGGGCAAAGGCATGTCACCAAAACATGGGACGGCCTTTAACTCTAACCCTGCCAGCCGAACCTTAACAACAGATGCATCAGATTATGCTTGGGGGCCCACATGGTGGGAAGATGTATTCAGGGCATATGGAGACCAAAACAAATGCATCTACATATCAACCAGAAAGAGATGATAGTTGTTCAAAATGCCCTGGCAGCCTTCAAGGACTTACTTCATCCAGGACAACTACTGATAAAGACGGACAACACCATGGTCATGTGGTATATAAACAAGCAGGGGGACACGCACTCATACCCCCTTTGCAGATTAGCAATGGCACTGTTGAACACAGCTTTGACTTACCAAATACATCTTCAAGCTCAATTCCTACCAGGAAAACAAAATACTCTGGCAGACAATTTAAGCAGAAACCTTATGGATCCTCATGAGTGGAAACTAGATCCACAAGTCTTCAGCATGATAACAAAGAAATGGGGGAGCCCAGACATAGATCTATTTGCCTGTCCTCAAAATTATCAATTGAAAAGATTCTGCACAAGGACTTATCACAGCAAGCATGGAAAATGGACACCCTCTCCTTCAGTTGGAAAAACCTGTCAGTATACACCTTTCCTCTTCTGCCTCTTCTTCCCAAGGTCCTCCTAAAAGTGAGACAAGAAAACCAGATGATACTAATTGGCCCAGACTGGCCACGCCAATACTGGTACCCAATCCTAAGGAATTTGTCTCAATACCCAGCTTTGACCTTACCTCGAAGACCTCGACTACTGTCCCAGCAAAACAATCAGATCATGCTCAATCAACTCCAGACACTGAACCTGGCAGCATGGCTGATCTTGAAGTTATACAAACAACACTTCTCAGTAAAGCTGTGATGGATGTCATTTTGGAAGCCAGAAGACCTAGTACTAGAAAATTTTATGCTGATAAATGGAATATATTCTGTGCTTGGAATCAAGCACAAGGAACTGATAAAGCAGAACCAAATATTCCTCAGATTTTACATTACTTGACTGAGATGCTTGACAAAGGCCTATCTTTATCATCAATTAAAATCAATGCCTCTGCCATTTTGGCTCATTACAATACAAAACCACAAATCTTTTCTCATCTTTTACTAAAGCAGTATCTAAGAGGAGCCAAAAATGTAAGGCCTCCTAGAAGATCACCAATACCTGCATGGGACCTCAATTACGTGTTGGAAAAGCTCACCCTGCCTCCATTTGAACTAGCTGCTACAGCTGATATAAAGTTCGTATAATGGAAAACTGCTCTGCTTCTAGCAATTACTTCAGCAAGAAGAGTCTCGGAGCTGCAGGCCCTCATGGATGTGGAGCCTTTTATCATATTTTACCCAGACAGGGTGTCTCTGAGGACAAATCCAACATTTCTGCCTAAGGTGGTTTACAGTGTGGCTCTTAACCAAACTATTCATCTGCCAACCTTTTATCCAAATACACAGAACAAAGGGGAAGAGAATTCTGCATTCCTTGGATGTACACAGACAGCTAAGATTCTACTTGAACAGGACTAAAGCTCTAAGAAAAACTGAACAATTACTAGTGAGATATGCTGCAGGATGAGAAGGAAAGGCTATTTCAAAGCAGACTATTTCAAAGTGGATAAGCCACTGCATTCGTTTCTGCTACTTACACCATGGTAAACCTGTGCCCAAGGACATTAGGTCTCACTCCACCAGAGCTGCAGCTACTTCAGCAGCCTTTCTCAGAGGAGCACCAATCAAAGACATTCTACAGGCTGCTACTTTGAGTTCTGTTCACACCTTTACAAAGCATTATCATTTGCCTTTCTACTCTAAATCCAGGTCAGGCTTTGCCACTGCAGTTCTGCAGGGCATTATAGCCGCACCTAATGTTGTTTAGCTCCAGCCTCCCAACCATAGCTTTGGGATTCTACCCAAATGTAATGACTGCGACAGTGAAACACGAAGAACATAGTAAAGTTGTGTACACTTACCATAAATGTAGATGTTCGAGTGTATTCACTGTTGCAGTCCAGGTTTGTAGTTCATTGTAGAACACAGCCATGGATGTTATCGGGTGTGATGGAAGCTGTAATTTTGTCCTTGGTCAATGCAACTGCAACCTGTGTGTCAGTAATGTTTGGTGCCTGCCATGATTCTGATATTGTGATATGTGCTTTAGGGGTGGAGAGAGAGGTATAGTTGGCACTGAATCTGTCTGCCAGTGTGTTGGCAATATCTGTTGGCTCAGTATACGAGCTGCCGTTGTGGATTATCTTAGACCAATATGTGGGTATTGACAGGAGGCTATTGATATACGTATAGAAGGGTTGGTTATTGTTTTTAGTGTTTGCTGCAATTCAGCCATCATAGCTGGCATTCGAGGATTTGATGAGGTATTTCAACTTTTTGTTGAGGTGAAGAAGGGAGTGTTAGCACTCTTGGGACTACACCATGTTCTGCAACAGTTTCTTTATTTTACAGGTGAGATTATTAATGGAAGGTTAACAGTAGATTGGGTGACTTTTATTGAGTATAAATGTGCCGCATGCCAAACTTTTGTCAAAATATACAACAAAATAAAACTTGCAACTGAAAAATATTAAAGAATAACTCTTTGTCGGAATATGATATCAAATTGAATGAATGAAATATTGTAACTAACCCATGCTATGTATGTCGATGGCTGTGTAATATGTAACATGTATTCTGGGACAGAGATGCAATATGGAATGGTGAAAGCATGGTGGGTGAGAAATGATAAGCAGCCAGATCAAAGGCACTGTTACTTGTTTGGTCAATGGAGTTTATCTGAGACAGAATTTCTAGTTCCCCTTTTGTGTGCAACAGGGCTAATTACAGAAACCTTTTGTTACATGGAAAGATGCAAAAAAAGAGTATGAGAGAAGTGTTGAACAGGGAATGAATGATAAATACAATCAGCTTCCCAGGTACCCAGCTTCAAAGATCTATATATTTTTTGATAGAACCCTGTTTCAGTTGAAAGCAACCCCCTGTGGTTTCTGAGTGAGGACTGCATTCAGCTGCAGAAGGCTCTGGGACAATGTGGATTACACCAGTATGAGTCCTACTTTGTGCATTAAGTGGGTAGCATTTACCAAGTCTCATTATCATAAAATCAGTAGCTGCATTTATTCCAAAGTACTTAAACAGATTAAACAGGGGGATTAAATAGACAGACATTTAACTGCTATGCATACCACTGTGGTGCCATCACCACAGGAGGTAGGTGTTTCTCTATTCATAATAAAATCATATGCCCTTTTATCATGAAACATAGGTTTTGCATTCTTTTTGGCTGAAGTCCATAGGCACCACAGTGCAATAGACATATTATTTCTTCTCAGATATCCATTTGTATAGCAGGACTGTTGTTTCTTTTCATATACATGTGCGTACAACTGTGGGTAGACTGACACCAAGGGGCTGTTGGAACAAAGTAAAAAAATCAAAATATAACAATGGAATAAAACAAGGAACACGATAGAAAGTCATTCAGCTGTACATGTCAGAACCACAACAGGTAGTTATAACTGTATCACCATGGATATTAGCAAGCAATGGCATGCATAAATTAGGGGAGATAGGAAGTGTTGACAATTCAGATGAATGTATTAAAAGATTGACAAAGTACGTGCCATTGTGCGTGGTAATAATAATAAAGCCATGGAGTGGTATGGTATGGTGCTAGGAAGTATAACAATATGAAAAACCTGAATGCTACAGGTAGAGATGGCTTTCTGGCATTTGCCACCTAATGGAACAGTTAGAGTGGTGTTGCTTTGAGAAGGATCTGAGGCAGTAGTGTCATCACCTGCACAGTTTGTTATCGTGATGCACTTGTCTCCTGCTCAACCTTGGTGTCATGTACTTGTGCTCTTGAGTAGTACACTGACAATGTCAGACCAGCATTTGGTGATGCCACAGAAGGAAGATAGCCACGGTGGTGCAGCGGTAGCATTGTGGCCTCACAGCAAGAGATTCTCCTTTTCGATTCTCGACTGGAGTGCCTTCTGTGTGAAGTCTGCATGTCGTCTGCGCATTTGAGTGGCGTTCGAAAGACATGCATGAATGGGCGTGCCTTCACTGAAGGTTGGGTGTTGGGCTGGCAACTTGGCACCATAAAAATCAACTGCCAGTGATTAGTGGATCGTAGTTCTGCTGTGGTGATCCCTAACCATGACAAGCCGAAAAGAGAAACAAAGTGAAGAAAGATGATATGTGAGGGAGCTGACATGATTACAAATGCAGAGGTATCATAATACTTTCCACGTGGCCATATTTCTTCATTTGAGTTCTTCCTAATTTGGGGGTAATAATTGCTCCTTGATGCTGTGACGTATATTGTGGTAGACCTTTTACACTAAATCCTTCACTTTGGAAGTATTTCATAAATTCTACTTCTATTTGTTTAAGTTGTCACGTAGTAATCTTGTGTATTTCATTCCCCCTCTGTGATCTTATTGTTTGTGCTGTGAAAGTTTACATACTTAGATACTTTGCCAGTATTTCTCTTCAAATGTCTTTGGAGAAGCTTAATGGTATTGAGTAGTTTATCTTTCTCCTTTGCATAGATAACGGGAAATTCTCGACTTCTTGCATAATAGTAACAGTACATAATTTATTTGTTATCCTGACTAATCCACTACACCATATGTATGGCTCTTTTGTAGCGTATCAATTTTATATGGACTAATACCTTGTTCGACAATGGGCTAGGGGAAGCTGCCACCTGAATGTCATCTAACACCAGTGTTTGTATGTTTCTGCATCTTCATGATTCTACACTGTCATTTTTTCCTTTCCTGGAAACAGTGGGCCTAAGAGTATTGTGGACTTTTTTATCCTGGGAGTTGTGTTCCCAGCTGTCCTTTTTTTTTTATTTTAACATAGTTTTGTCCATGATCTATGCTATATAGAATACATTGTATACAACAGTGTCAAACCTAGTAAGTTGTAGCTGATTTAAAAATATAAAACATACATTGCTAACCAGTCTGTTACCTTTTACTACATTTCACTATAGCTGCTTTTGGTTATTATATATATTAATAGATTTTAGCATTTTGTTGTTACACAAAATTTAAAGGAAAACAATGTCATGCCCTTGCAAGTCACTAGAAGAATTCATGATTGGCAGTTACCAGTGTAATGGCCCTAGAGCCTTTTGAAGCTTGGCTATTCATGCACCTGTTTTTGTAGTTGTCAATGGCCAATAACTAGAAAGACTTTGGTGTATGTCTGTGCCTTCCAACTAGTATAAGCTGCTGCTGCGCATAAAGGACAGAAGTGACAAGCATGGGTGAAATTATACTTTCCCATACATTTGGTGCAAAAGTTATTGGAATAGGCTTAAAGAAGCGGTATGTTTCACATAAATAGGTACTATTTTTCCTGGAATAGGCTAAATGGTAAAACACACACCTCTTCCTCTGACATGTTTTGCGTATGTCACAGACGAGTTGTAGATGATTATAATGAGTAGTTCTTGTGTTGTATGTTTTGTGAATGTGTACCATATCCATCAGGGATGGATATGAGAAGACCTTGGAGGCTAGGTATAGATTGGCCCTCAGTAGTCTGTAGGAGACTGAGTACAGGGACAAGTGTGTTTGGAGTTATACATATGACATGTTTCATACACCCTGCATTCTTTACACAAGTAATTTGTGTGGGCACTATAGTTGTTGAAAAGGACCGGTGAGTGACATGATAAAGAGTATAGTGTGCTCGATTATAGGTCGAATGAAGGCTAAACACAGAGGGACTATGATCTCCTTAGATCTGGATGGCATTACATAAGTTGTAGCTTGCCTGACATAGAAAGATTTTATCACCACTGTGGACACATGGTGATCAAAGGTCAGGTTACTGTCAACCAGAGTTCGAAAGTCCCTGATCAGTGGGTCTACTCCTAGGAGAGTGTTAAGAATGTTATAATGTGTGGTATAAACATGCATTGCCGGTCATGGAGTTTTCAGCTATGTTTATGTTTCAAGCACTAGTTACTTGGCTGTCAGACCCTCGTCATCGATATGTTCATCTTTGGAGTAATCTCTCCGTGCACCCAACTTTCAGGTATCTGCAGATTTGTTAACCCCAATACACTCTTTATTTCATATGACTTCACACAAGTGTATTACAAACAGGAGATTTCCAAGTGCTGAATGGTGTGGAACACCAGTAACAATGGACCTATTGCTGTAGGTGTATTCCCCCACCGATACTATGTGTCTTACACATAAACCAGGTGACTATCCATCGTGTTACATAGGGATTTGTGTGTAAATTTTTGTAATTGACTATAATACCTTAGTGAGGCAGTAAAGTGAATGCCTTTACCAGCTAGAAGTAGGCAGTAAACACTTTTTGTGCATCATTAATGGCTCAAGTGGGCTTGTTAACGTAGTGCACTGGATTCAGCAGCTGCGACCTACCCTTGACAAAACCAGATTGGGATAGGTGCATTGTTTGAATACGATTAGTACAACTTGTGGGTCTGTAGTTCACTGTCTGTTCATGGTACAGCTTTATGTAGAGGGATGACTTTTGCTGTACCGCAATCCCTAGGGATGAGGCCTGCCTGGAGGCTGCTGCTGCTGAATAGACATTGTAGTGTGTCTGAGGGATCATTTTTCAAACCATTTAGGACATACCCCGGGCTGTTATTACAGCTCATTGCTGTAGTGTGTTTATCTCGGAAGAGTGCAGTAAGGACAGATCTTCAATAACACTGGGTATAAGTTGTAGAGATTATTTCCTGGGGAGTAAGTAGTCATGTTCAAGTCAGATGGACTCTGTTCTGCTTGTACCTTATTGTTGTAATATCACTCTGTTGAGTAAAATTACTGTCCTCTGCTCTATCTTGCACATGGGTAACTACTGTAGCCAATGAAAAGTTTATGCCAAGGCCTTTCTCTCTGGACTATAAGTTTGAGAGGTATGTCTTCAATTAAAATTGAACTGTCATGTAATTACAAGAAAATGATTGGATTTTATTGCATGTATATTCCTGTACAGCACAGTCATAGTTTTTGTTTCTAACTCGCCAGTAGACTTTCGACAGACATACGTTACTACACAGACACACACATTCCATTTCAAATCGCTTTTTCATTTATTTTACAAAGTAAACAAGCAAGCAGACCAAAAGTTCCAAAGTGAAGTCATAATTTTATTAAATTGACTGTTTTGTAAATGTCATAGCTAGGCACAAATAGTTATTGTTTTATATAGTGTTACAGGTTTATACTGGAACTCTGTAAATTGCAATTAAAATCGAGTCTGATACTTTGTTGCAAAGTGACACTTTGCCGCTGAATCACAACAATGCAAGATGTCTAGAATACATACTTGTATGTTAAAACAACACCATTTCACATCAAAGTATAAGAATATAAAAAAATGAAAAAATGCATCTAAACTTAAGATGTGCACTCTATGAAAACAGCTTGTTGATATGTATACATTTTACATATGTACATACATACATACATATGAAAATTTAGGCAACAACAATAAGGACATTCTTGCTAGCAAAGTGGTAGTTACAGTTCGACCTAATTTTCAATTGTTATATTTCGACTAGCATCTTGCTTGAATTCCACTGCAGCATTTTGTCAAAGAGGTTTCACATGCTTTCAGAACGTGCTATAATTCGGTACTCCATTTACAATTCTCTGTATGTGTCTTGCACCATGCAGCTCCGGTTTTGAGTCAAGAACATGCAACAGCCAACCAGTTTGCCTGGTTATCGTGCTGAAATGAAGAAGTAAAGAAAACAAACAGCTTCATAAAAACATAAGGCTAATAAACTAAATGATTTGGCACATAAGTTTAATTTAATTCAGGGTAACTTGGCGACACAGTACACATATAGTTGTGATTGTTAATGAATAAAGTAAACAATTTAATGTTTGTTTAGAGGTACTTTGCTCTGGGTGTATATGTATGTGTTACTCTTACGGGACATAAAATGCATAGTAGCACAGTGTGTAAATTGAAACTATACAGTAATTGTTGACATGGAGAGCATGTGCAGTTCCGAGATGACTGTACCACACTAATGATGGTATGCAAATTTCTATGGTCAGTAGTATATAGTTATGAGCATTTAATGACAATCTAATGAGATGGATCATAGCAAAGCATTCATCAATAAACTCTTGTTTTTGTCGGCATTATGTATCCTAAATGCAGCATGCACATTTGTAAGATACTTGGTAATTATATATTAGATTGATTAAGTTCATAGGTGTAAACTAGGCATGGAGTTCAAAGGACCAGTGAGAAGCATAGCCACCTAAGACTAAGCAAGGATAGAGTTAAAGTCAACCGTGGTCAAGAAGCACCGTGCTATATAATGCAAAGAGGAATTAGGATTTCCAGACAATTCATTTTGAATATTACATAATACAGACCATGTGTAGAACTACTTGACCTGCATAGGAAGTTTATTCCACAACTACAGGATTCCTTGGGGCAGAAATCTGTTGTGACATGTCATGTTCTTTTTTAGTGCCTATAAAAGACTACATTTTTAATTGTGTGTGTGAATAGTGGTCTGTGTTTTGCATAAGAGATTGACACGGGGCGTAATAGGGCACTCACCCTACTGATGGACAGCACTTTGTTTGCTGAAAACTGGCATACAAAGCAAGAACTGTACTATTCAGAAATGCCATTTGAACCCTGTATATAATTATCAACATGCACAGTAGGCAACAGTAAGGATTTTGGAAGGGTTTTCAGCTCACAACACTGTGTAGCAGGAGTGTAAGTTTCATAATTTTGGGTGACAACAAATTTTACATGTTACACCTTCAGTAACACAGTACATCGCAGGTAATGTCAGCAGGTTCCAGAAGGTGTTATATAAGACAGGAATTTCCATTCCAATGTAAGATCACCAGAAAGGTAACAGGCGATCAAACATCCGTTATGCTCCAATGAACACAAAGTATTGTTGTAAGGTGCAATGTGTGTCTTACAGGTAACACCCAGGTTATGCAAGTCACACAATAATATTTGGCGTGGTATGCGAGGTTATTATTCAGCTATGTTTCATAAGTGTTGTACTTCCATCTATCTCAGATCATGATGTTCTGCCATGATATCCGTGTCCATTGCAGATGATAACCAGCTTCTATGCAAAATAAGCGTGAAATTTAACTGACCATGGGGTATAGGCTTGGGATAGAACCTGCATCACTCCACTGTTTTCCTTCACTACAGTCTGCACGTGAAGCTGGGTAAGCATGGTACGCTTCTCATGGCAGAAAACTGGTCCTTCTTAAGTACGAGTCTATGATGAAATTGTGTGAGATGGCTTCCTGTTGTAGACACGCTGTTTGGTGATGTGGTAGGCACTGTACTATATACCATTCTGTGGCTCCTGACCCTGAAGCCAGCCAGCCTGAACTGTACATATGTTGTCCAAATCTGAGTTTGGAGTATCTGGTTTGCCTTCTGTTGTTATACCCAGGAGGAACTCGAGCTATGTATTGGAAACTTGATGTCTACATGTAATTAGTCTTGCCCACCTGCTGATGTGCTTGCTTCCTCTGATGTACCTCTGCCCACAAAATTGTTAGGGATATGGCAACATTTACCCTGGAGAACATGCAGTGCAGTCTGATAGTGTACCAACACACAAATAAGATTATCATTGCTAAAAATGTAGATGACTCAAGGCAAGAATACTCTTGTTACCTGATAGGTTCATAGGTGGTTACTAGGCTGCTGACCCAAATACCTTTTTAAGCCTAGACATGTGTACCCAGTGTAATACTAGACAAACACAATGTAAAGGATATAGCATAAACTCACGTTCTTAGTTAGTATTGACTGCCCATATCTCGGAGGATCAGCGGTGCAATCCCTGTGAAGTTACTTCAGTTTTCCCATTCATTAATCAAGCCTACACCTAAATATTGTGAGAGAGGTGAACTGTACGATATGACTAAATAACCTATTCTAGAGGAGTGGCAACCTCTAAGACACATATCTGGCTTTACAGCAGGCCATATTTGTGTCGAAGGCAAGGTTTATGTGCTGGGGTCAAGTGAGCCTTATCCCATTTGAGTTGTGGATGTGCAGCATTTCCATTAGGTTTTTATCTGACATTGCTCTGTAGGCCATGCACAAGTCTCCTGTAAGTAGTGTGTATGCTAAGGAGTACAGTGACTGTGACCTCAGTCTGTCACTGTATGACCTGTGGTGGAGACACTAATTTTGTGGGTTAGAAATCTCTTGAGGTCTCTCTAGTCGCTACAAGTGCCAGGCAAGGTACATACCAAAGGGAGCATTGTACTTTGCTATTGGCCTGGTGAAGGTTGAGTACAAGGGAGGCATGATATCTTTCACTCTAGAGGCAATGCCTTTGCTAATGAGGTGTGAGACACAGAGTGACTTCCTTTACACAGTAGATACCGTGCATAGTGGTCAAAGTTTAGCCTAATGTCAAGTTGTGTTCCCAAGTCTGTCACTACTGAGTTGTTACTTATGGTATTATATATATGGGAGTCTGCATGGATATCAGTTTTACCAAAAGGGGATGATAATGCATTTTATAACACTAAGTTAGATTATTGACTTTGGCATCAATCACTGGTTGGTGTAAGTCTCTCAGGAAGTATACTGACAGTGTTTGTCGATTCTGTGATTGTAGCTAATTTATAGGCATCAACAAACTTGCCACAGCTCTCTGTTTGGGTCTGAACTTCTGAAGAATATTAAAAACAATATGGGGGCCAGTAGAGGGAAATGTTTTTTTGTTTACGGCCATGGACTGTATAGATAAGGAACCTCTGTGGTGTCTCCAGGTGCTGCATGTGCTTTGTGAGGTACATGCCGAAGTTGGCCGTGTACTGAATAATTGGCCTTACACGTGAGGAATACAAGGATGTTATGAACTGTTTGTCCTCAGGGTGTTTGTGTTCTGCCATGAGGAGTATTTCCAATAGATGTTTGTGTAAATAAAGTCACCCAGGATCTGCGTAAAGGGTTGAATCTTGATAGATTGGAAGAAGTACAGATAAGTGGAGTGGGCATCTTGAGTCATATATGGGGGTCTGTAGCCAGCAATGCTTTGAATGGGATATTGTCAGTGGTTAACTACACTTGGAGTGTCTCCTGTGCGTCATAGTGTTTAAGGAGCCTGGAGGTATGTGTGTCTTTCATATATATTAAAACTCCACATCCGTTGTGTTGGCTGCCCAGAGTTGGGGGTCTGAATGTATGATATGAGTAACCAGGTAAGGCTAGGGGGCTATATGCCCCTTTCAACCAGGTTTCTGTGACTGCACATAGGTCCACACCTTCCAAGGTTAAGAATGGTTACAATGAGTTCAGTTTC
The DNA here is from genome assembly GCF_019279795.1 of Protopterus annectens. Classification (NCBI taxonomy): domain Eukaryota; kingdom Metazoa; phylum Chordata; order Ceratodontiformes; family Protopteridae; genus Protopterus; species Protopterus annectens. The sequence goes on from NC_056734.1 coordinate 195,217,470, forward strand.
ATGTTTAGACTCCTAGCGTTTAGCAGCATGAACTTTAATTTGAGTTTTGTTGAAATGTAGTATGGACCTCATGACTTTTCACAAAAATGCAGTATGTGGGAGGCAAGGGTCTTTCGCAGAGGCATGAAGCCAAAGTCAGACAGATGTAGGCCGAGTCTAGCAAAACTTTGTGGTCTCTACATCATTTATTTACAGGCTGTTAGGTGCTGGATCACCCTGGAATTACACCAGAAACTAATTCAGTTGCTAAAGTCAATCATTTTCTGTTGGTATTGAGGCATCATTATGGGTGACAGTCAAATTTTGCTTAAGTCTACAGACATACATGCCTATGACCCATATTCAGCAGGCTGAATCATTTCTCTCTTCATATAGTCCTGGGAGGTACATCTCAATTTGTTCACGCCAACATGGACTATGACAGTCAGAACACTAGCTATTGTTGAGAGACTTCAGTGCGTGTGTGATATGGTGCATTCCGGCACCTGACAAACAATTAACTGACTTTATCAATATGCAGCCTGCCTACAGGCACATCTGTGTGTCTCAGAATGGAGTATCCTATAACTGATATGTTGGGTTTATGGTTAGGCCTTAGTGGTTGCGAGACTCTAGTATGTGTAGTACGCATGGTATGTGGTGTGGAGGTTGTGCAGATGTTCTTCGTGTTTCAACAGTGAAGTTCTGTCCTCTGCACTCCCTGTGGGTTTGTCTGTCCTGCAAAATTGCACGTTTCTACAAAAAATATCCCACTTTGGGCATTTGAAAACGTGGCAACTCTATTTGTGGTTCATGTTCCCAATGCATCTCAGCTACTTCTGTATTGTGGTGTTTGAACAATCCTCACTGGAACAATCGTGCCACACCATTGTGTTTTTCAGTGTATAGGCCCTCTGTCATAAGTGTATCACACCCAGCAACAGGATATGAGACTCATTCGAATTCTTTTTTTTTTTTTTACAGAACCTACATTGGTTGCCTCTCCCACATGTTCAATGGACTTTGTAAACTAATGTGTATGTTGTCCTGGGCTACTATTATTGACTTTTCATCCTGTGGTTTCATCTTGCATCCCCTTATCCGTTCCTGTGTCAAATCCTTATCAATATGAGGTTGAAACATGAGATCTCTATACTTACTATTTTTATGGCTTTTCCACATTTTTCTTCTTCTTATCTGATCCTTACATTCTTGCTTTTGTGTTTTTGCACATTCAGTTGCTGTATGATTTTTGTTGACTTCTGGATTGATTTCCATTCCTGCTTGCCAATTGAATGATTATTTTAAACTAAGCAGAGTGGTCATCGTAGACTTTGTCTCCTGCTGCTTTAAACTTTTCACGACTATTTGGATCTGATGAGGTCAGCAGATATGTATGCAGTCCCACAGCTGCAGCTCTATACATTTAATCAGTTTTGAGAAGGCCTATACCTCATTCAGAGCATGAAGTATATAATCTTGGTATAGTCTGATATTAATATTTCATTTTGTAAGCGTGAAGCATTTTTATTGTTTTTTTGTTTTGGGAACAGCAATCACAGCAAAACTCTTACGTTAAAGGGGCATTACATCCTTTCTAAAATCACACTTCTGCTTGGGACCAAAGCAGAAAATGCTGCCACCCACTTAGCTAATCACCTCCATGTTTGTGACATCATTAATGACATTCTAACAATCCCACCCACCTTGTTAACATCCTCCTACTTTGTGAGATCACAGTGAGTCTCTGTCCATCTATCAATTTATATCCTATTTTAGTTTTCTTTTCCCTGTGTAAAATACAAGACGTTACTTTAGTTCAAAACCACAACAGAAGTTCACTTTGGAGATCCAAATAAGGGAATGAGACCAATAACAGATATATTCCAAATTGTTGGTATCTGTTTATTCAAGGCCACAACAAGAATGATAAAAGTCTTAACGCTTTACAATAGTGATACGTTTTCGAGCGTCTTCTTCAGAAACCAAAAACTTAATCAATAAAACACCCTTCTTATATAACCCTTCTAAATTAAAAAAATTGTGCAATTAACCAATCAAAGGTTGGTTGTAATAAAACAATCAGTTTATCAAAACATTAAAACTTTTGAACAACGTAGAATGTTCACAAACTAATACACAAACCAAATAGTTGTGAATTCCACATATTTTGATGAATTATTAAAATTGTATAAATAGTATTCATTGTACGATCCTTTTAATAGTACTAAAAATAAAAATAAAAATACATTAGTAGTCTCAAGGACTATAATCAAACGCCATCTGCTGGAAAATAAAGCCATAACACCCAAAAAAGGAAAATGTGTTATAGCTTAGCTGCCCTTAACTTTAGTACTGGTAGAAGGGAAAGCATATCATTCAAGCCTGGCCCTTTTGTTGCTTCCAAGGTAATCTGCCAGAATAATTCCCTATATTCTAATTTTGTTTCCCACATGCCACCCCTGACTTCCTTAGGAACAACCTCAAGAACAAAAAATGAAAAAATGCTCGATTACAAGTTTGGGAATGGCGAAACAAGGCATTATTTGCATTTTGTTTTTTAATTTCATAATAGTGCTCATAAATTCTTGATTTTAACTTCCTTTCCGTCTTCCCCACATAAAAAAGAATGACAGGAGTGGCATGTGGCTAAATAAACAACACCACTGGTATTACAATTAGAGAATTTAGTGCTGGTAATAAGCCTATTTCTACTGGGAATTTGAATACTAGAACCATTCTTAATGTACTGGCAATGGGAACAAGATCCACACTTGAATGTACCTACTCTGTGAGATCTATTAGCAGAGTTAGAACCCCTCCCAAACTCAAACAAATTTTTAAAATTCAAGTCCTTTCTATATACAAATTTGAGTGGCTGCCTGTATATATTTTCAAGGTCTGAAATTTGTTTAAACCTCTCCCATTCCCTATTAACCACTTGTTTAATAACATCTGAATCACCTGTATAATCCATAACATATGCTTGTTCTTAATTTTTAGTGGTAATGTTATGATTGTCAATATTTAAATTACCAGGATCATCTTGACCTAAAATTGGGGCAAACCTCCCATTTCTGCCCTCCAATACCTCTTGGTACATCTCATCAATTAAATAATCAGGGTAACCCCTCTCCCTGAACATATCCGTAACAAATTGACTGTCCTTATAAAATTCAATGTCCTCTGATGTCATACGACTAGTTCTAACCAATTGTCCCTTAAGAATATTCTTCTTCTGGAGGAAAGGGTGCCCACTGGTAAAATGAAGGTAGGAATTTGAAAAGGTTTTTTTCCGATGTATTCTAGAAGAAAAATTGTTATTACACTTAATCAAGGAAACATCTAAATAAATACATTCATGACTATTCAAATTGTAAGTAAAATCCAAAAAATTAGTGGTACCCTTAATATAGGTCAAAAATTCAAAAAACATTTCTTGAGTATTGGTCCAAAAAATACAAATATCATCTAAAAAACGTTTATACAGGACCCAACTGTTAACAAATTCACAGTTATTGATAAATACTTTCTCCCACCACGAAAGTATAATATTGGCATATGTAGGGGCACATTTGGCCCCCATAGCAACTCCCCTTTCCTGCTTGAAGAATTCACCTTGAAAATACATGACATTGTTCTTAAGAATGACCTCCATAAGTAGAAGGCAAGTCCTAAAATCATCTGGGGAGAAGTTGCCACTTTCCTTCATACTTTCCTCAAGCCACAAAAGACCAATATCATGTGGTACTGATCCAAAAAGATCAACAATATCCAAGGTGGTGGTTATTACAACCAACCTTTGATTGGTTAATTACACAATTTTTTAATTTAGAAGGGTTATATAAGAAGGGTGTTTTATTGATTAAGTTTTGGTTTCTGAAGAAGACGCACGAAAATGTATCACTATTGTAAAGCGTTAAGACTTTTATCATTCTTGTTGTGGCCTTGAATAAACAGATACCAACAATTTGGAATATATCTGTTATTGGTCTCATTCCCTTTTTTGGATCTCCAAAGTGAACTTCTGTTGTGGTTTTGAGTTTATCGTTGTTCGCTTTTTCATCTCTTTGCTGGTTTACGTTACTTTAGTTCCTACATCATAGTAGAAGACTGGTCCAAGGGCAGTGGTAAAAATACACACTGACAAGGCAAGAGCGGCTACAGCATACCTCATAATCTCTTAGCACAGATTTGTTGTTGTGTCTTTCGGCTTTTCCCGGTTAGAGGTCGCCACAGCGGAACTCCAGTCCACTAATGATTGGCAGTGGATTTTTTTAGGTGCCAAGGTGCCAGCCCAATGCCCAACCTTCATGGAAGGCACACCCATTCATGCACACACCTACCTGCATGTCTTTAAATTCTCGCGACCATGGGGAGGACATGCAGACTCCACACAGAAGGCGCTACAGCCGAGAATTGAACCGAAAGACAACACACACACACTTATGCAACCAGCTTATTGTATTTTTTTTATTTTTTATATTTTTTCCCTAACAAATTTATTTGTCTTTCAATTGAATTGTACCGCTTATATATAGGTCACATTAAAGGTGGGAAAAGTTTTGAAATGCTTTATTGTGGTCTCATTTTTTTATATCACAACAAAAAGGAATTTTCACATGTTCCCACAAAGTCAGCACCTATTTCCCCTGTCCAGTAGGGACACAGGTGGGATCCCAGGGGTGTATTTTCTGTTTCCCATCCAGTTGTCCAGGTTCCTCTTAAAGAGGACTAGAGAGGTACTCAGCTTGACATGAGGAGGGAGTCTATCCACAGATGGGGGAGTCTTTGGGACACAAATCTATCCCACCAAAAAGTTCTATTAATGTCAGAGACCAGGTTGAGGCCTTGTTTGTGGGTTGCGCAAGTGGAGTTTGACTTACGAATATGCAGCAACTCCATTAAGGCTGTGTCTGAGATGGCCTTGTATGCCAGACACAGGTCACCTCTGAGCAGTCTGTATGAGACTGAGTAGAGGGACAGGGCTTTTAGCCTATCAGTATAGGATAGGTGTTTGGGACCCAGGATTTTCCTGGTCAGAAGCCTCTGAGGTCTCTCCAGCTGCTGCATGTGCTTGGCAAGGTACATGATGAAGAGGGCATTGTACTTGATAATGGGTCTGATAAGGGAGAAGTACAGGGATGTTATGACCTCCTTGTTCCTGGATGAAATACCCTTATTTATGAGGTGGGCCATGTACAAAGCCTTGCGTACAATGGAGGCAACGTGTAAAGTTTGTTTATGGCAGGGACCGCCAGATTGTCTTCCTTTTTTTGGAGGAGACAGTCCTGGTTCTATTGGGTATGGAGAGATCTATGGATTTGTGTACATGTTCATACAGTGCATTGGTGTATGATTCAGTGGTCAAGCAACTGTTCTCCATTTGCATGGGTGCTGTGAAGTTAGCCACCTCTGTTTTTAGGAGCCCAAAGTTAGCTTTGGAGAAGTTTTACATGGTGGTTACCTTTGCAGGGGGTGGGCGGTGGAGGGATGTGGATATCCAAGGTGATTAGTTTGTGGTCAGATCTAACCAGGGAGCAGTTAACTATTGGTGTAGAGCAGTGGTCGTCCATGTTGGTAATGACCAGGTCATGGATGTTACTACCTCTAATGGAGGTAAGAACAAGCTGGTCCAGGACATTGGAATTAATGAATTCCAGGAAACGTTGGGAAAGTGCATTGGTACAGGAGTAGTTTTCCCAGTTAATGGAGGGGTAGTTGAAGTTGCCCAGTATGAGAGTGTTAGGTTGGACATTAATATTCTCCAGGGTGCTTAGGAACATGGAGTGTGAGTCTTGGGACAAGGTTGGGGACCTGTAGTTGGCTACAACCAGAATCGCTGTCTTACCCAATGTTAGCTGCACCTGAAGTATCTCTGATGCATTATGCTGGGCTACCAGTCTGGAGGTGCTCATCTTTTATGAATATGGAAATGCCACTGTCTTTGGAGCTTTGGTCCAAGTTCTGAGGCCAAAAGATGTGGAATGAGTTATTGCCTGGTAGTGCAGGGGTGCTTTCTGCTGCCTTGAACCAGGTCTCTGTTACAGCCAAAATGTAGATGTTCTCCATTTTAAGGAGTGCTTTGAGCGAGTGCATTTTGAGATTTAGACTTCTAGTGTTGAGCAGCATGACCCTGAGATTGCATTTGTTTGTAGCTGTTACGGTGGTGATTTGGTCTTTGGAACACCACCTAAAAAAGGCACTATGGGGTGGCAAGAGCCTTGGCCAGTATCCGGACGCCCAGGGGTGACAGATGCAGGCCATCTCTGGCAGAGCATTGAGATGTGTCAGTCATGTTATACCAGGTAGACAGATACTGGACCACCTTAGAATGACACCAGAAACTTAGCCATTTGTTGAAATCCAGTCATTTTCTGCTTGTACTGTGGCATCATTCTGGGTGATGGTAGGAGGCTGCTCAGGGCTAGGGTCATACCTGCCTGGGCTACATAATCTGAGAGCTCCTCCATGTCTCTTTTCATGTAGTCCAGGGAGGTACATCTCAGGTCATTCACACCCACATGTATAATGACAGAGTCATATTTGTACCTGTTGTTGAGGGACCTGAGTGCATGCATTATTTGGTGGATCCTGGCACCTGACAGGCAGCTGTTACTTTCTCCTTATTCACCCTAGTGAGTGGGACATCAGTATGCCTCATTATCGAGTCACCTACGACTAGTGTGTTGGGCATGCTGTTTTGCCTTAGGGGCTTTGGTTGACTGGCACACTGTTTAGGAGAGTTATGTATCCATGATTAGTGTTGTGTTGTGGTGGTCAAGTGTGTTTCTGCCTTGGAGGTCTCTGCTGTTTGGATAGATTTTTATTGAGAGCCTCCACGAAGATGGATGTGTGGTTTGTGTTCTTATGTGAAGGCAGTGCTGAAGGCAGTGCTGGTGTGTGTTCTGGAGGGCTAGGTGTTCCATGTGGTGTGGTGCAAGTGTTGACCTTCTCCTTGTGACCAGCTATTCCGGTCTTGGCTGGAGAGTGCGTGGCTTCCAATTTGGATATATAAGTGATTCATTTGCAAGTCTGAGTGTTGGGAGGTAAGAGCAGAGGGTTGTCAGTATACATAACTTCTCTTTTGACCACCACATTGCCACTGTTGTCAAGAAAGCCCTTCTATGTGGCACATCTCATTACTAAGGGTTTTGCATCCAGGAAGAAGGAGGTGATTGTTTCCCTCTACTCTTCCCTCATTAGGGCAGTCATTAAGTACAATGCCCCATTTGGCATGTACCTCACTAAATACCTGCAACAACTGGAGAGGCTGCAAAAGTAACTCACAAAGAGGATCCTAGCCCTTAAATACTTGTCCTATATTGGCCAGACTCAAAAAACTCCCAACTATTCTCTGTCTCATATTGCCTACTTACAGGCAATCTCTGCTTGACTTACAAAGCCATGTCTAACCCAGCGAGCTCTGTTAGAAATGTTACATGTAAAGAAATCCCAATCCTTCCGCACCATATGCTCCAGAGACCTCAACCTCATAACCACAATCAACAGAACATGCTGGAGGGACAGGTTCATAACCCAGAGACTGCCCATGCTCTGTAATAGACTTCCCATACATGTCAAACAGAGCACCTCACTGGCCCTCTTCAAGAGAAATCTTGATGAGTGGATGTGAAATAGAAAATTCACCCTGGGGATTACTCCAGTGGCTCTACTTGACAGAGGCACTGGGAACTCAGGTCGGGTGGCACAATGCCAGGGTAATCCTATGGGCTAGGCTTGTAAATGCTCCAGGGCTATTAGCCTAGCCCAAGCTCACCAGGTTAATAGGGGAAAGCACAGGGAAATGGCCTTTATATATATATATATATATATATATATATATATATATATATATATATATATATATATATATATATATATATATATATATATAAATAAACAGAGTGAGATAGACATAAAACACATATTGAGACACACACATGAATACTTGTGGGAAATATTATTGTATCAGCAACTGGGAAAGTAGACTGGTGAGCACACAATCTGAGACACAGCAGGGGCCCCTTAGAGAAAACCAACAGAATTACAGTAGACTAGTAACCTTTCAGTGCACTTGTAAAGCAGGAATGTGCACTGCATGCGTATTGTGAATAAAAAGACATGCATTATGAGATATGCAGAATATATAAAGAAGGTATAGATATTCATGAATGCTTGAATTTCAAACCAGTCAGTAAAACAGGTAGAGGCAATTTTATTATAACCACAAGAATGCAAAGACAGATTGTTACATACATACATACATATGCACATGCATACAGAAAAAGCGACTATAACCAGTCAAGATATAGGATGACCAAGGGCATGAAACTTTGGTGAAAGCATGAAATTTTTAATGTGTTATAAAAAAAATGGACCGTGGTAGTATGCTAGTAGTGGTAATAAAAAGTATATGAGAAAAAGCATATACTGCATTTGCCTCAGCTGTGAAACGCTAAAGAGTGTAAACTAACTGCACTTCAGTCAAGCCTTCAACAAAGGTGTACAAGCTGAAAACAAATGGGCGTTCCTTTGTTGAAGGTTGTGCGTTAGGCCCGGCAAGCCAGCACGTAAAACTTTACTGCCAATCATTAGCGGACCGGAGTTCCGCTGTGGCGACCCCTAACGGGGAAAAGCCGAAAGACACAAACAAACAAACAATAAGTGGTAGAAACAAAGTGAAAAAAAGAAAACCATGGTAATGCAACCTGAATACTAGAAATAGTCATGTTATGATGTCTGAAGGATAACATACAGCAAGAGCTAATGAGAAAAAAAACCCTTTACAACAGTGCTTAGATTGCATTTCAGAGATGCCTGTCATTGTTGGGAGATAAACAGGAATATATATATATATATATATAATATATATATATAATATATATATATATATATATATATATATATATATATAGATATATATATATATATATATATATATATATGTATATATATATATATATATACACACACACACACACACACACACACACACACACACACACACACACACACACACATACATACACACACACACACACACACACATAAGCATGTTAGATACTGGACAGTTTTTATTGCAAGCACAACCGTCCAAAGCAATATTGTGCTGTAAAATGAGGAAAAATGTGTTTGATTATAAAAGTGCAGCTAGATGAATGCAGGCAACACCAACAGCAAGCCATGAGTCAAATAATTGCCAGTGCATGAAAAAAGATTTGTAGTAACAAACATGAAACAGAAATACTACTGCCTAGGCCCGAATAATTATTAGACCTAGTTTATCAAAACAAGTACAAACTAAGTACATAGCAATTCAGTGCCAAAGAGGCAACAGTTCTGAGTGTGACAAGACAGGTTATCTAGCTGAGTGAAATGCAGTGATTCCAGCTAATCTAATTGCCATAGTTGGGGGAAGGTAAACAGAAAAGGACATACTTGAAATGTAACCTTTTCACACTTCCTCTAAGAAAGCCACCCCTGCTGACAGTTTGTGTAATCTGACCTGCAGTACGGTAAGAAGGCAGTTTGAAAACCTTGCCTCTGGGTGATCATGTGACTTGCACAGTGCTAAAATGTAAACAAACTGCTCAAGCAAAAAATCTGAGCTAGTGCCCCTTTAAGGCTAACCTACTAATTAAAACTTTATTAAGAAAGTAACTCGCTATCAAAATGACTAACAAAAAGACCTATCACTAGACATCTATCAGAATAAATATTAATACTTATCTAGCTTTATTTGTATGCTTGTTGTTTATTTCCCTGAAACGCTAATTCCACCTAAAACGCGGCCTTTTAGCACTTCTGTGGATCCCTAGTGATATCTGCATTGCTTAGTGTACTTATTTCCTTGTTTCACTTGAAAGAAAGTTACTGTTTGTCGTTTTTGCATTTAAATTACCTGTAACACATTGCATTTAAGTTACCTGGCACTTGCTCACTAAAGCAATTATATAAGTCAGCTCTAAAAAATTAAAAGCACTACACCCTCACAAACTCCCCTTGAGTACCTTGTTCCCCATTGGCCCTTTTTTCAATTATAAAGGAATTCCCAATACTATTCTAGCATGTCCAAAGGTCAGTTGTCAATCTCCTCTCCGGTCCAGCTGGTGAATCTGGGAATCTTGAGGCAGTGTTACAACTGCCTCATGTACACAGACAACCCTCTCCTCCTCCCAACAAATTCCAACACATGTGAGAGATGCAACCATATAGCCAAACTGGAGGCTAAGCTCTCTCAACTCAGTACTGGCGTAACCAGTCAGAAGGAGAAGGAAACCACACTCACTACAATTCCAGTCTCACATAGACCTACCACAACAACAAACCAAACACATAAACACACAAAAACATACTCGGAGGCTCTAAATAAAAATCTGCCTAAGCAGCAGAGACCTCCAAAGCAGACACCCAAGCAACCACTACCCCAAAACAAAACACGTGCAACACATAGCTCACAAAGCCAGTGTGCCGAACAGTCACAGCCCTTAAGGCTAAACAACACACCTGATACACTTGTAATAGGTGAATCTATCATCAGGCACACTGACGTCCCGCTCACCAGGCTGAACAAGGAGAAGGTCACGGTGAGCTGCCTGTCGGGTGCTAGGATCCGCCACATAACACAAGCACTCAGGTCACTCCAAGGCAAGTACAAATATGACTCAGTCATTGTCCATGTTGGTGTGAATGACCTGAGACGTACCTCCCTGGACTACATGAAAAGAGACATAGAGGAGCTCTCTGAGCATGTAGCCCAGGCCGGTATGACCCTGACCTTGAGTAGCATCTTACCCTCACCAAGAATGATGCCAGAATATGAAGACAAGATGATCAATTTTAACAATTGGCTTAAGTGTTGGTGTCATTCAAAGGGGATCCAATGCCTGTCAGCTTGGGATGACATGCTCGACAAGCCACGATGCTTCGCTAGGGACGGCTTGCACCTGTCACCCCTGGGCTTTCGGATATTGGCAAAGGCTCTTGCTACCCCCATAGTGCCTTTTTTAGGCAAGGCTCAAAAGACAAACCCACCTCCATAGGTATCACACAGGATAAGAAACTAAGAGTAATGCTACTCAACGCCAGAAGTCTAAACCTCAAGATGCATGCACTCGAAACTCTCCTTAGCATGGAGAACATCGATATCTGTGCAGTAACAGAAACCTGGTTCAAGGCTCCTGAGAGAACCCCAGCACTACCAGGTTATACCTCATACCATGCTTTTCGGCCCCAAAACTTGGACCGAACCACAAAAGGAGGGGGAGTATCAATATTCGTCAAAGATACCCACACCTCCAGGTTGGTGGCACAGCACGAAGCATCAGAGACTATCCATGTGCAACTAACTGTGGGTAAAACTACCTTCCAGTTTATAGCCTGCTACAGACCACCCTCCCAAACACAGGAACCCCACTTGGCCTTCCTGAGAATACTGGAAAATATGAAGGTCTCTCCAAACACCATTATATTGGGCGACTTCAACTACCCAAACATAGACTGGGAGCATTACTCTAGCTCCAACACCCTAGCCCAAAGGTTCCTAGAATTTATAAACTCAAATGCTATGGAACAACTTGTTACCACTCCCACAAGAGGGGAAAACATACTGGACCTGATCATCACCAACATGGGGACACTATGCTCCAGACCAGAAGTGTATCCCTCACTGGTAAGATCAGACCATAAACTAATCTCACTGGATATTCACATCCCGACCCCACCCCCTGCCCAGAAAACCACAGTGAAAAACTTCTCTAAAGCAAATTTCACACGCCTCAAAACCGAGGCGAAATCCTTCAAAGCCCCCGGGCCTGTGGAAAATACGGCCCAGACCGCAGAATCCTTTATAAACGCATTCTATGAACACCTTCAGGAATGCATGGATCATGCAATCCCAAATAAAACCAAGACCCAATCCTCCAAAGGCAGACGTCCTGTCTGGTGGACCCCAGCCATAAACAAACTATACAATAGAAGGAGGAAGCTACTACATGATAGAGCAAAATCCCAAAAAGGGAAGGCATCTCTGATCAGTATTAACAAAAAACTACGGGCACTCATAAAATCGTCTAAGGCCAGCTTCGAGAGAAAAATTGCACAGGACACTAAGGATAATCACAAGGCTTTCTTTAGTTATGTTAGGAACCTGGGTGGGAATTCCCAGATATGCTCAGAATTAGTCCAAAATGACAAAAAATACACCGAGCCCACAGACATTGCCAACATCCTAGCTGACAGGTTCAGTTGTTTAGAAAGTAGTTTAATTTTTTTGTTCTAGTTTCGTAAGAACATACCATTCATATAATTCTGATATATACAATTTTTTTAATTAATGGTAAAGCCAGAAATTAAAAATGACTACATAAGACTAATGGTGGTACCCAGAAATAAAGGTCTGTCTCTCTTTAACAGCACACAATATTGCAAATTTCTTACGAAAATGCATCATGATCATCTGATGCTGTATTGAGGGACACACAGCCTTAACCTCTAGCAAAGCAATTTACTGCACACTTAAGTGTAGGGGTTATAAGTCAAGTGGGAAAAATACTTCTGCATTAAAAAAAAAATAAAAAGGATCTGTATGTGTGATAGAATGACAACTCAGTTAACAGGCAATATAGTACATTATAGCACTCAGCATAGTGTGCAGAAGTGTGTCATAGAACCCATAGTAATAAAAAAAAAAAAAAAATATATATATATATATATATATATATATATATATATATATATATATATATATATACAAAACCCCGTAGGTAATAGGAAGGTACACAAAATCACTAGAATCCAAGTAAAAATCTTAATATATATATAAAATGCAAAACGTCAGACCGACACTAAAAGCTCACGAATTAAAGCCACACGGTCCTATCTTTGAAAGGCTATGTCTCCATCACACTTAGGTTTCATAACAAAACTCTTTTTTGTTACATTCATTGCACATTGTGCATAATAGATGTACTTTTTTATAGCAGTGTTTTATGTTTTATGTATAGTTTATATGAATTTCCTTAACTGGTTGTCTGTAGCTCCATTTGCTTTGTGGCCCAAGACACACCTTAAAAGGATCAATTTGGAGTGGTCTACCTATAAAGTTAACAAATACTAAGTTTGTGGGTAAATAAATAAGCCTAAATCACAGCAAATCCCCCCACTTAGATGGAAATGCATATGTTTCCTTATTGTGTAAAAATGCCAGTATACATCTGTCACATGGAAATCCTGCACCCCTTTTTACACAACCCCTTTATGTAGTTCAGCTCTAAACTGTGGAAACAGTTTAGATGTAACATCTGAACCTGGATTAATAGCCACATTTATATCACCTCAGTGTTATGTCACACTGGAACACCTCTATTTTACATCCTTAAGCTTCCTGCTGTACTCTGTTGGAGTAGCTGGTAGAAGGTTAACATATATAAATATGCAAGTCTTATTAAACATTTATTTCATGAAAATGTATGCTGGAGAGTGAGAGACCATTTCTAAAGAAGACCAGCTAACCTGAATTTAAAATAATTGTTTTACACTGGAGATAGAAAGTTAATAAATTCTGAGAACAAGAGTCCAATGCTCTAATCTTCAGGAACCCAGGATGCAAAAAACTCCCTTACCAGCTTCAGTAAGAAGCTGAGATCCCTCAAAAAAAACTCCAAAGCTAGTTACGAAAATAAAATTGCCAAAGATTCCAAAGACAACCACAAGGCACTCTATAGTTATGTCAAGAATCTAAATGGCAATGCTCAGATCTGCTCTGAGCTACAACAGAATGGCATTAAATATACTGATCCCAAGGATATTGCCAATATCCTGGCAGATAGATTTGGTGCCAACTTCACCCCCCTCTCACCCCCTAAAGGGCCCATATCAGTACCAAACGATTGCCAAATTCCAGTAATCACGGCCACACAGGTAGAAACCCCACTTTCCAAAGCTAAGAATACAGCATCCATGGGACCAAATGACATCCCGGGCTGTGTACTACATGAACTACAAAATGAACTGGCACCTCATCTAAGTGTCATGTTTAATCATAGCTTCACCTCAGGCTTCGTGCCCACTGAGTGGCATACAGCTACAGTTATCCCACTCCACAAGGGGGGATCCAGCTTTGATCCTGGGAACTACTGTTCCATCAGTCTGACGAGCCTGATCTGCAAAGGCATTGAACGCATTATCATGGAATTTATAAACAAAGACATTGGCAACCTTCAAACATTGGACCCCACCCAGTTTGGGTTCGTGAAGGGCCGATCTTGTCTCCTGAACCTGAATTACTTCTTCGAATCAGTCTCCAGAGCTGTGGACGAGGGTAAGGCGGTCCACACAGCCTATCTGGACCTCACCATCAACACCATCTCCCACTCTGGAATCATAGGTAAACTTCCTAAGATGGGCATAAATCCCTACGTCACTCAATGGGTTGCCAACTGGCTTACTGACAGAACCCAGACTGTAAAAGTAACCAACTCCAAATCCAGCTCCAGACAAGTGACAAGTGGAGTACCTCAGGGTTCAGTCCTGGGACCGCTCTTGTTTGTACAGGCCAACACTAAGGGACTCTGGCTAAAAAAGTTCGCAGATGACTGAAAACTGGGAGCCATTATTGAATCCCCAAATGATGTGGATATTCTACAAAAGGGCCTTACAGAAACAGATGCTTGGTGCCAGAGCCATGGGCTCAAGCTTAATGCCAAGAAATGTACAGTTATTCCCTTTGGGAAAAAACATGTACCCATGAATTACCACATAGGTGGCAGTACACAACACCGAAAGTGTGATGAGAGACTTAGGGACACAGGTGGACAGTGGTCTCACCTTCGATAACCACATCGCCACAACAGTCAGGAAATCCTTCTATGTGGCACACCTCATCACTAAGGGCTTTTCATCCAGAAAAAAGGAGGTCATTGTCCCACTGTACTCATCCCTCATTAGACCCATTATAGAGTACAATGCCCCATTTGGTATGTACCTCACAAGACATATGCAACAGCTGGAAAGGTCGGCAGAAATACCTCACTAAAAGAATCACAGACCTAAAGCAAATGCCCTATGCTGACCATCTAAAACAACTCCAGCTATACTCTGTGGCATATTGTCTACTCAGAGGCAATATCTGCTTAACATACAAGGCCATGGCAAACCCTGAGCTGTTGGACATGCTCCACTTAAAGAAATCCCAATCCCTCAGAGCCATACGCTCCAGGGATCTAAACCTTGTCATCACAATGAACAAAACATGCTGGAGGGATAGGTTCCTGACCAAGAGACTCCCCATACTCTGGAATAGACTGCCCATACATGTCAAGCAGAGCGCCTCCTTGGCCCTCTTCAAAAGGAACCTTGACGATTGGATGGGAGATAGGAAATTCACCCCGGGGATCACGTCAGTTGCCCTGCTAAACAAGGGTCCAGGGAAGTAAATATTGTGGGAAGAAATATATCCAGGGAATTGTTATGGCTAGGCTTGTATAGGCCCTTGGGCCGATAGCCTAGTACGAACCTATGAACTCCTACCAGTAGTGCACTTCTTTAGTGGGTGCCTTGTGAATTTGATTGTAGAGGGTAGAGATGTTCTTGTGAATTGTGACTGCATAAATGGTTCTGTTATTTAGATAATTTGTAGTCTTATGACAGGCTGTCAAGTGCATGCCAGACATGTGTAGCTGATACACACATGCATACAAACACACACACACAGTGGATATACAAAGTGTACACACCCCTGTTAAAATGCCAGGTTTTTATGATATAAAAATGAGACCACAGTAAATCATTTCAAAACTTTTCCCACCTTTAATGTGACCTATAATCTGTACAATTCAATTGAAAAACAAATCTGTTAGGGGAAAAAAATATAAAAAAATAAAGCGTACAATAAGCTGGTTGCTGAAGTGTGTGTGCACACCCTTAAACTAATACTTTGTTGAAGCACCTTTTGATTTAATTACAACATTCAGTCTTCTTGGGTAGGAGTCTTATCAGCATGGCATATATTGACTTGGCAATATTTGCCCACTCTCCTTGCAAAAGCGCTCCAAATCTGTCAAACTGCAACAAGGGCATCTCTTGTCCACAGCCCTCTTCAGGTCACCCCACAGATTTTCTATTGGATTTAGATCTGGGCTCTGGCTGGGCCATTTCAATTTTCTTCTGGTGAAGCCATTCTTTTGTTGATATGGATGTATGCTTGGGGTCATTGTCGTGTTGAAAGGTGAAATTCCTCTTCATCTTCAGCTTTCTAGCTGATGCCTGAAGGTTTTGAGGCAAAAGTGACTGGTATCTGGAATGGTTCATAATTCCTTCCCATTTGAGTAAAGCCCCTCCAGCTCAAGAAAAGCAAGCCTATAGCACGATACTGCCACCATCATGCTTCACCGTAGGAAAGGTGCTCTTTTGGTGATGTGAAGTGTTGTTTTTGCTCCAAACGTTCCTTTTGGAATTGTGGCCAAAATGTTCAACCTTGGTCTCATCAGACCTAACACATTTTCCCACATGCTTTTGGAGACTTGATGTATTGTTTTACAAATTTTAGCCAGGTCTGGATGTTTTTCTGTGTAAGAAAAGGCTTCCATCTTGCAACCCTACCCCATAGCCCAGACATATGGCGAATATGGGAGATTGTTGTCACATGTAGTACAGAACCAGTACTTGCCAGAAATTCCTGCAGCTCCTTCAGTGTTGCTATACGTCTCTTGGCAGCCTCCCTGACCAGTTTTCATCTTGTCTTTTCATCAATATTGGAGGGACGTCCAGTTCTTTGCAACGTCACTGTTGTCCCATATTTTCTCCTCTTTTTGTTCCATGGTATATCCAATGCTATGGAAACTTTTTGTACCTTTCTGCTGACCAATACCCTTCAACAATGAGATCCCTTTGATGCTTTGTAAGCTCTCTGCGAAACATGACTTTCGCTGTAGCAGGCAACTAAGTAAATGTCAGGAAAATCCAACTAGGACAGCTGAACGTTATTTGAGGTTAATCAGAGTCTCTTTAAATTGATGGCAGGTGTGTACCCAAGAAGACCGAATGCTGTAATTAAATCAAAAGGTGCTTCTACAAAGTATTAGTTTAAGGGTGTGCACACTTATGTAACCAGCTTATTGTACGTTTTTTATTTTTTATAATATTCCCTAACAGAGTTGTCTAGGTCACATTAAAGGTGATAAAAGTTTTTAAATTAATTATTCTGGTCTCATTTTTTTATATCACAAAAACCTAGCATTTTAACAGGGGTGTATACACTTTTTATATCCACTGTGTGTATGTGTGTATATATATATATATATATATATATATATACATATACATTATGTTTTGAAGGGCTTGCATAACATACTAGTAAGACAGAATGTTTGACTCATTATACCTGGACTCGATCTGGCACAGAGCAGAGGATTAAGGCTCTTAGTTGTTTATGAACTACTTGTAGTCAAGGGTACAGGGACTGACTACAACCTGCATTTGCCTGCTGTGCAACTTAGAGCAAGTCCGTTTTCCAGAGGCACCCCTGAAAAAGTACACACTGTCCTGCTGACTTACTCAGTTAAAAACAGAGAAAAATCACTGGCTACGTACATTCTGTAGTTGTTTAAGGCCAAGACAATATTCTTGGACAGTTACCATAATACTTAATTTGGGTACAGGACTGCATTTCGATGAAGAAAGGCACACGTGACTTAGCAAGTACACAAGTACAGAAATGGACAGAGTATCTGCATTTTTTTTTTTTTTTTTTTTTTTTTGGTCTTCACATGTAGCATCAACCAGCTACTGTGTCCATATTGTGCTCTATCTAGGAACCCTCGTGAGGGCTGCTACTATAAATATAGTATCTGCTTTGGGATTTTCTGATCAAAAGTACTAATGTAAAGAGGGTGGAGAATCCTGGCCCTTCCCTGGGAGAGATACCACAGTACAAAGGACTTTCTCTTGCATTATTAGTGGCCACTTTTAGCATGTCCACGGAAGCAAGGACCACCCAGGATGACTGCTAGATAAACCAAACTGTATTTTACAGCATTCTCTGAGGGGAGGAAATGGAGTCTGTGAACCATTCCCCTTCTGGTGTACAATTTCTAAGACTTTCTCAAACATGGGGCCATTGGCAGGGGTGATGCATTGAAATTTTCTTCCACCTCATCTTCAATGTGCATTGTGAGAGTCAACAGGATTCTTCTTACACACCTGCTTCCTTGCCATATTCAGAGGAAGAGTCCTTAAGTCCAAATGTCAGACAGAATCATTCCCATCAGACCTTTGATATTTTCGTCCTGCTACTTGATAAGTTTGACAGCCAGAGGTCTCTGGAGAGGTTTAGCTGTTTACTGTAAAGATGTTAAAATTAAGGTGGTCACAAATGACTGTGATGGGGGGGGGGGGGGGCACTGCAAAAGTGTTTACAAAGTAAGGAGAAACTGGCAACTGTGATTGGGGGTGGGTGCTGAAAAGGTGTTTCCAAAGTAAATCTGCAACACAGAGAACCCGGATGTGGATAGCTGCATGGCCAGACTGATTGGTGCTTGAACAGACACTGATGTGGCAGTGGTTTGAAATTGCAGCAATGTCCTGACCCTGTCTTTAAAGATAAGAAGTTAATCAGTGTCAACTGGGACAGTGTTGAAATCATAAACACCACTGGCAAAACAAACAATACAGTCATTAAATATGAAGGCTGCTGTGCCACGGTTAGGAACGCAATTAATGCCAAATGTAAAACTACAGTTAGTACAGACGATTAAGTCTATCAGCTGTTACAACCTCTTTCCTGTACTCCAGAGTTTATTTCTGTCCATCTCTGTGTGCAACTCTGAACAAGTAATTTACCAGGCAATATTCCAGAACAACCAGAAAACTGGCCTAGGCTCTACAGTGGTCTCATGAGCATATCACCATAATCAGAAGTAGCATCAACAGAATGATTACAGGTACCAAATGCTTGGACAACCTATCAAGGATGACACAATAGTGAAACTCCCCTGTCAGAGAGAGGAAGGGATTGCAGACAGCCTCTTCTGAGCCCTAACATGGCTACCTGCAAACATATTATAGTAAAACTTAGTGAATGACATGATCATCAAGGTCAGCCTAGGGTTAAAGCAGTTGGCTTCATTCCCTATCATAAAAGAGGTAAGACTCTGACTTAGTGAGGCAAGTACATGATTTGTCCTGAACCATCTGCAAAATGACACCACCACTTCTCCATTCACTTGTATTTGAAACAGTGAACTGGTTGGACACCAAATACATTTCATGAAACAGGTATGAAGGAGGGTTTAGATTGAGTATAGGCAGGATGGCTATGGACAGAGGAAGGAGGACAAGGAGACCTGGTGGTGGAATGAGGAAGTACAGGAGAGTATACAGAGGAAGAGGCTGGCGAAGAAGAAGTGGGATTGTCAAAGAGATGAGGAAAGTAGACATGAGTATAAGGAGATGAGGCGCATGGCAAAGAGAGAGGTGGCGAAAGCTAAGGATAAGGCATATGGAGAGTTGTATGAGAGATTGGACACTAAAGAGGGAGAAAAGGACCTGTACTGATTGGCTAGACAGAGGGACAGAGCTGGGAAAGATGTGCAGCAAGTAAGGGTGATAAAGGATAGTGAGGGAAAGGTGCTCATAAGAGAGGAGAGTGTGTTGAGTAGATGGAAAGAGTATTTTGAGAGGCTGATGAATGAAGAGAATCAGACAGAGAGAAGGTTGGATGATGTGGGGATAGTGAATCAGGAAGTGAAACAGATAAGCAAGGAGGAAGTAAGGACAGCTATGAAGAGGATGAAGAACAGAAAGGCTGTTGGCCCAGATGACATCCCAATGGAAGCATGGAGGTGCTTAGGAGAAATGGCAGTGGAATTTTTAACTAGATTGTTTAATGAAATTTTGGAAAGTCAGAGGATGCCTGAGGAGTGGAGAAAAAGTGTTTTGGTACCTATCTTTAAGAATAAGGGTGATGTGCAGAGCTGCAGTAACTACAGAGGGATAAAATTGATCAGTCACAGCTTGAAGTTATGGGAGAGAGTAGTAGAAGCTAGGTTAAGAAGGGAGGTGATGATTAGTGATCAGCAGTATGGTTTCATGCCAGGAAAGAGCACTACAGATGTGATGTTTGCTCTGAGAGTGTTATTGGAGAAATACAGAGAAGGTTAGAAGGAGTTGCATTGTGTCTTTGTAGACTTGGAGAAAGCATATGACAGGGTGCCTAGAGAAGAGTTGTGGTATTGTATGAGGAAGTCGGGAGTGGCAGAGAAGTATGTAAGAGTGGTACAGGATATGTATGAGGGTAGTGTGACAGTGGTGAGGACTGCAGTGGGAGTGACAGATCCATTTAAGGTGGAGGTGGGATTATGTCAAGGATCAGCTCTGAGTCCCTTCTTATTTGCAGTAGTGATGGAAAGGTTGACAGATAAGATCAGACAGGAGGCCCCGTGGACTATGATGTTTGCAGATGACATTGTGATCTGTAGTGAGAGTAGGAATCAGGTTAAGGAGACTCTGGAGAGGTGGAGATATGCTCTAGAGAGCAGAGGAATGAAGGTCAGCAGGGCTAAGACAGAATATATGTGTGTAAATGAGAGGGAGGGTAGAGGAATGGTGAGGATGCAAGGAGTAGAGTTGGTAAAGGTGGACGAGTTTAAGTACTTGGGATCAACAGTTCAGAGTAATGGTGAATGTAGAAGAGAGGTGAAGAAGAGAGTACAGACAGGGTGGAATGGGTGGAGAAGATTGTCAGGAGTGATTTGTGAGAGACGGGTACCAGTAAGAGTGAAAGGGAAGGTCTACAAGACAGTAGTGAGACCAGCTATGTTATATGGTTTGGAGACGGTGGCATTGACAAAAAGGCAGGAGTCACAGCTGGATGTGGCAGAGTTAAAGATGTTAAGATTTGCACTCGGTGTGACTAGGATGGATAGGATTAGGAATCAGTATATTAGAGGGTCAGCTCATGTTGGACAGTTTGGAGACAAAGCAAGAGAGACGAGATTGCGTTGGTTTGGACATGTGCTGAGGAGGGATGATGGGTATATTGGGAAAAGGATGCTAAGGATGGAGCTGCCAGGTAAGAGGAAAAGAGGAAGGCCTAAGATAAGGCTTATGGACGTGGTGAGAGAGGACATGCAGGCGGTTGGTGTGACAGAACAACATGCAGAGGATAGGAAGAAATGGAAAGAGATCCGCTGTGGCGACCCCTGATGGGAAAAGCCGAAAGATGATGATGATGATAGGCAGGGTGGCTAGCAGTGTGCGAGTGTGAATTAAGTGAGAGAATACTATAGTAGATAGTAAGGTGACAGAAAATGAATAGTAGAGATGGGACGATGCACAAGGACAACACAGATACAGAGACTACGGAGTAGTTAAGGAGAGCTTGTAGTTGAATGAAAACGGAACAATGTTAAATTAGAAGGGAGGAAGGTAAGGGGGAAAAAAACGAGCATGAATTTGGTTTGCTGGAGATTCCAGACAAGGCGATCCCTTATTAAGGGGATAGAGAAAAGTAAGATTTTAATAAAGAATAATCAGTTAAAGGAATGTGGGATATACAATGGTGTAGCATTAGCGTTGTCGCCTCACAGCAAGAGGTTCCCTGGTTCGATCTTCGGCTGGGGTGCCTTCTGCATGTCCTCCCTGTGGTCGCGTGAGTTTCCTCCGGGTGCTCTGGTTTTCTTCCACATCCCAAAGACATGCTGTAGGTGAACTGGACACTTTAAATTGGCACTAGGCGTGAGTGCGTGTGTGTGTGTGCCTTCTGTGGAAGGTTGGGTGCCAGACTGGCACCTCGACACCGTAAAACTCTACTGCCAATCATGAGCGGACGGGTGATCTGCTGTGGCGAACCCTAACTGGGAAAAAGATGAAAGAAGAAGAAAAAGAAGACTAGGAAGAGAATAATCAAATAGGTGAAATGTATAACAAAAGTTTTGTGGCCATTACATTTTGGGTCAATAATATGTTAGGACAGGTAAAACTGAAGCAAGACTTGCTAAAAGGAAGAAGTGAATACTGAACAAGGGAAAAAGGAGAATAAAAAGTACACATTGTAATGTTAAACCAAAATTAAATGAAGAGCAGTACAGAAGAATAAGTGAGGAAGTAAGGTGCAGCAAGATTGTAAAGGGTTTGAGTGACTACTACAGGATAATGAGGTAGTAGCAGGGATTGGCTAGGATAGCAGAAAAAGGAGGGAATAGGAATGAGGAAGGAGAGTGGATATGTGCAGTATACATTTTGGTGAATGGTGGGAACTGGGGGTAGGGTATGGGAGAATAGTGAGCCTGAGCACAGCAAGGGTGAATGGAGCATGTTGGAACTGCTCACAGATGGAGGAGATGGGCCAAGAAAAACAATCAGTGGCAATAATGGTAAGGAAGTTTTAAACTGCCATATGAGTGATTCTTTTAATATAATGTAACTCAGCAGGACAGTGGACCACAGAAAGTTAAAGTTGCTCATGGGTGAGAAAGCCATACATTTACACCGAGACAAGCTGTTGATATATGAGAAAGCCATACATAGATTCATAGGTTCATAGGTAGGTACTAGGCTATTGGCCCTAGGGCTTATACAAGCCTAGCCAAAAATGTACCCTGGCTTTCGCCACCCAAGAAAATTATTTTCCTGTGCCCCTGTCAAGCAGAACCACAGAACTGATCCCCGGGGTGAATTTCCTATTACCCAACCAATCATCAAGATTTTTTTGAAGAGTGCTAATGAGGAGCTCTGTTTGACATAGATAGGTAGTCTGTTCCAGAGTATGGGAAGTCTCTGGGACAGGAATCTATCCTTCCAGCATGTTCTGTTTATTGTGGTGACAAGGTTTAGGTCCCTAGAGCGTGTAGCTCGGAGGGATTGGGATTTCTTTAAGTGGAGTATGTCCAACAGCTCTGGGTTTGACATAGCTTTGTATGTTAGGCAGAGATCGCCTCTTAGTAGGCAATATGCGACGAAGTAAAGCTGGAGTTTTTTGAGACAGTCTGCGTAATGCATCTGATTGAGGCCAGTAATCCTCTTTGTGGGGTATTTTTGCGGCCTTTCCAGGTGTTGCAGGTGTCTTGTGAGGTACATACCAAAAGGGGCGTTGTACTCTATAATGGGTCTAATGAGTGATGAGTAGAGGGGAACAATGACCTCTTTTTTTCTGGATGAGAAACCTTTTGTGATGAGGTGTGCCACATAGAAGGATTTCCTGACCACTTTGGCGATGTGATTATCAAAGGAGAGACTACTGTCCACCTGTGTCCCAAGGTCTCTTATCACACTCGGTGTTAAGTAGACTACCTCCTATGTGGTAGTTCATGGGTACAGAATTTTTACCAAAGGGGATAACAATGCACTTTTTGGCACTGAGCTTAAGACCATGTCTTTGACACCAGGCATCTGTCTCAGTGAGGCCCTTTTGTAGGATGTCCACATCGTTAGGAGTTTCAATTATGGCTCCTAGTTTGCAGTCATCTGTGAATTTAGTTAGCCAAAGACCTCCTGTGTTAGCCTGTACTTCAGAGAAGTAGATACCAAACAGGAGAGGACCCAGGACTGAACCCTGTGGTACTCCACTTGTCACTGGTCTGAAGTCTGATTTGGAGTCTGCCACTTTCACAGTGTGGGTTATTTCAGTAAGCCAGTTGGCAACCCATCTTGTGACATAGGGATTTATACCTAGTTTAGTGAGTTTATCTATAATTCCAGAGTGGGGGATGGTGTCGAATGCCTTGGCGAGATCTAGATAGGCTGTGTGAACCACCTTACCCTCATCTATGGCTTTGGTGACTACTTCAAAAACGTCTATCAGGTTTAGGAGACATGATCTGCCTTTTACAAACCCAAACTGTGTGGGGTCCAGGGTTTGGAGATCTCCAATGTCTTTGTTTGTGAGTTCCATGATGATACGTTCCATGGCCTTGCAGACGAGGCTCGTCAGGCTAATGGGGCGGTAGTTCCTGGGGTCTGTTATGGCCCCACCCCTTTGTGGAGTGGGATAACTGTCGCAGTGCGCCATTCAATGGGCACAAAGCCTGAGGTGAGGCTATGATTGAACATGATACTTAGGTGGGGTGCCAGTTCATTCTGTAGTCCATGTAGAAGGCAGCCTGGGATGTTGTCAGGTCCCGTGGATGCTGTGTTCTTGGCTTTGGAGAGTGAAGTTTTTACCTGTGCAGCCGTGATTACAGGAACTTTGCATTCTTCCGGTATAAAGATGGGCCCTTTAGGGGGTGAGAGGGGGGTAAAGTTAGCACTGTACCTATCTGCCAGGATGTTGGCAATATCAGTTGGTTCTGTATATTTAGTGTCATTGTGCTGTAACTCAGAGCAGATCTGAGTGTTGCCATTGAGATTCTTGACATAGCTATAGAATGCTTTGTGGTTGTCTTTAGAATCAGTGGCAATTTTGTTTTCATAACTAGCTTTGGAGGATTTTATGAGGGATCTCAGCTTCTTACTGAGGCTGACCAGGGAGTTCCTCCAATCGTGGTATTTTACTCTTTTTTGCAACAGTTTCTTTCTGTTGTTGTAGAGTTTGTTTATGGCAGAAGACCACCAGATTGGCTTCCTTTTTTTGGAGGATAACATCTTGGTTCTGTTAGGGATAGCACGATCCATGCACTCATGTAAGTGCTTATAAAGTGCATTTGTGTAGGATTCAGCAGTCGTACCTCTATTGTTCACCTGCATGGGTGTCATGAAGTTTGCCACTTCTGTCTTAAGAAGCGTGAAGTTGGCTTTGGAGAAATTTTTTACGGTTGTTTTCTTAATGGGGGGTGGGAGCGGGATGTGGATGTCTAGGGTGATTAGCTTGTGGTCGGATCTGACCAACGAGGAGCTGACCTCTGGTGTGGAACACCGGTCACCCATGTTGGTGATGTCCAGGTCTACGATAATGTATTTATAATTTTGTATTTTTAGCTTGTTAGTATTGGTTTTGTGGAGTGAGTGGAGTCTCTTTAAATATTATGTTAGTTAATAGTTTAATTAATTGATTGGTTTATTATTCGTTTGTATAAAAGGGAATGATTTTTTACCATGAATCATGTGCTCATTGAAGGCTGTGGTGGCCGAGGCGCTAAGACATTTTTATGGAATAAATTTTGCTACGTGGAATCCTGGTTGTTTGTTCTTCTACGATATTGCTGCCTCTGGTGGGGGTGTGGATAAGTTGATCCAAAGCATTGGAATTGATGATTTCCAGAAAACGTTGAGCAAAAGAGTTGGCACATGAGTAGTTTTCCCAGTTAATTGTAGGGTAGTTGAAATCACCCATTATTAGAGTGTTGGGTTGTGCCTTAATATTTTCCAGTGTATCAAGAAAAGAGGAGTGGGAATCCTGGGGCATGGTGGGGGATCTGTAGCAAGCTACAATCTGGATTGCGGTTCTGCCCAGAGTAAGTTGAACTTGGATAATCTCGGATGCATTATGCTGAGCAACTAGCTTGGAGGTGTGGATATCCTTAATGAATATGGACACGCCTCCACCTTTAGTGTTTCGGTCCGGGTTTGGTGGCAGAAAGATGTGGTATGAATTATAGCCTGGTAATGCAGGGGTGCTCTCTGGAGCTTTGAACCAGGTCACTGTCACTGCACAGATGTCAATGTTCTCCATTTTAAGGAGTGCCTCGAGTGAGTGCATTTTGAGGTTTAGACTTCTAGCATTGAGTAGCATTACCCTCAGATTTTGCTTGCTTGTACCTGTAACAGTGGTGAATTTGTCATTTGAACCTTGCCTAAAAAAGGCACTATAGGGGTGGCAAGAGCCTTTGCCAGTATCCGGAATCCCAAGGACGACAGGTGCAGGCCATCTCTGGCAAAGCAGCGTGGTCTGTCGATCATGTCATCCCAGGCAGACAGATACTGGATTCCCTTAGCATGGCACCAGATGCTTAGCCAATTGTTAAAGTCAATCATTTTGTCCTTGTACTGTGGTGTCATTCTGGGTGATGGCAGGATGCTACTCAGGGCTAGGGTCATACCGGCCTGGGCTACAAGATCAGAGAGCTCCTCCATGTCTCTTTTCATGTAGTCCAGGGAGGTACGTCTCAGGTCATTCACACCAACATATCAAGATATTATGGCTAATTCAGAATATAGATACGAGATAATGCAGATTACAAGGTGGTTCAGTAGTATTTCATTCTGCCTTACTGTACTGAATATAGTGCTGGCAAAGTTTTGTCAAACATTTCAGGTTTAGCAAAAGTATTTTAATGAATGGCATATATCCTTGACACAGGTGACAAACTGGATGACTGTGATGAATACTAGCAACTGAATTCTGGCACCCCCAATCAGATCAGTTCCTAATCAACTTCACATAGACAAAGGAATTACCAAATGTCTACACTGCCAATGAACTAGTCTTGAACTGGCCTATCATATTCAAGGGCATAATGATACCAGATGTTTGCATTATTCATGAATTAGTCTTGAATTGCCCTGTCATATTCAAGGCATAATGACACGTACACAGGTTTTTAAACAATAACCACCAGACATATTTTTCAGCAAGCAGTTAATAAAGTGTTTCTGGATGACCCTCACTGCACTGCTGCGACCTCGTATAATGGCAATTGCCTCTTGAAAATGAGAATCAAAGCTGATCTCTTATAAATGCTGCTAACATACATTCTGTCCATACGCTGAAGCCATTTCTATGTCTCTTTTGCAATGCTGTCATTTCAAGTTACTCATACCTCTGCTGTATTCAAAGGCTGTGGATCAAATGGCTCCATATGGATCAGTCTACTACCTTGGTAACACATTTTTAAACAGACTTTTTTCCCCAATACTAACAAGCAGTACTGCCACTAACAAAGACAGCTTGCCTCATTAAGTCAGAGTGTCTTGCAAAACCACAGAAGCTTCTTTCTTGTTACTCTCCCACCTAACACTTTTCTTTAATTTTGAATAATCTTCTATATAATTTACTGACTGGTGTCTTTATGCTTGGAGTGTCAGGCCATGCTTCATTTAATAACCCCATCACTTCTGACATTTAGGTCCTTCTTGTTCCAGAACTCTCCTGTGCTGACTAAGTACAGAGCCCATTAATCTACAAGTCAAACCAGTCATTTTCCATAAGCCAAAATAATTGTTTCATTAACCCCCCTCATTTTATTCCATCCCCATTTTCCTTGCTCTCAGTTAAACAGGTCCCAGTTCTCTTTCTGTGCCAGTTCTTCAAAGTCATATTCTCATGCACCTCTTGCATAACTCTGCCTATAGGAAGCAATTCCATCTTCCAATTCTCAAACTTCTTTGACCCAGTCCCTTTCAAGAACCTTTATAAATTCTCCCTAAAATTTGTTTTAAAAATCACTCCTTGGGGTTGTTAAGACCATTTTTCATAGTCTTTCTAACTTTTCCTCCCTGAGTGAGGGTCATTTGCTACTACATTGTATTATAGCTCTCATAATGTAGTAAATATGCCAATCTTAATTGAGTGGCCCTGAAGTAATTCCTCAAATCTGGGACTACCAATCACCTTTGTTCTCCTGGGAGTGTCATCATATTCCAGTTCACCCATGGATACCCACCATCTCAGAGGAGCTTTCTTATCACCTTCTCAAAATAGGTCTGCAGTTTGACTTGCACCACACAAAGGAAAGCCACACCCCATATATTACCAGGGTGACCACCAATACTTTTCAGAGTCTGTATTTTATTGTTCCAGATCCAGTGAAATAAATTACTATTTGTCACATTTTCACTTTTATTTTATTCTGCTCATGTTTTTCTTTGTGAAGCTCCACCTTTCCTTGAAATCCACATCATTAAATATGTCGGTCTAAGATGTCCCCATAAATATGGATATTACTGGACTAACTCCCTATCTGATGTATAGTTTATTGGGACTGCATTTCTCTTTTCCTCATTCTGTTTATATCCAGAAAATTCACCAAATCCTTTTAATATTATAAAAAGTACAGACTCTCTCAACAAACAATACAAAGTTTCATCACAAACTCAGTAGACACCAAACTACAACTACAGCTGAAGAAAATCACCAATAAAACCTGTCTTGAATGTGCTGCATTCCTGATAAGCATCCAAGATTAAGAAGAATAGAAGGGTTTTCATATTCTACACAACTTCCATGATTAATGTGCTTCAGTGACTTTACGGTATAAAACTGGCTTGGGTTAGGAACTATCAGTAAATTCTGTTGGTCTTCACAGTATGCAGTCTACTTTACCATTTTACTTTGCAAGACTTCTCGTGGTTGGAAGGGGATGTGATGGGGAGAAAATGTTTTTTTCCCCAAATTTTGTACAAGGCTAATGATTCTTGCAAGACTGTAGTAACATCACTTATATCTAACACTTCACCTAAAAACCTGACTTAATATGCCCAGTAGCTTATGTTACTCTTTCAGGAAATGTGTGACCTTCTTTGACCGTAGAAGGTCACACACATTTCCTGAAAGAGTAACATGCATAATTTTGGAAGACTATTTATCAAGATGTGGGATTAAATGGAATAAACACACTGCTTCGTCTTGTGAAAGTAAGCATTTTTGCAACAGTGTATTTGTGATGATACTAAGAATTTTTTTTGAAGAAGTGAAAGGGTATGTTATGTGGAAAAAATAAAATGACATTGTTTTTAAGCAACTTAGGCCAGAAAGACATATTTATACATTTGTGTTCTGTTAGAAATCATGTTGCAGCTATGTATTGCAGGTTTAGATGAAGCTAAACTCTAATTTGAAATTAAAGGAATATTTCCATTTATTTCAATAGTGAGACAGAGAGAATATTTGAACTTTGTATGCAAAAGCTGCAGAGTGAACAAAAGAAACCGTTGAGTGTAATCAGACAGACTGCCATTGTGCTTGCAAACTTGGATGTAACAGATGCTGCATGAATAAATGTGCAACAGAAAATTACTGCACGTGAGTTCATAGGGAGGCTGCTCAGAGTCTGAGAGCATTCTAAAATGTAACAGTCAGGGCTGTTATTAGACGGCTGCATGATGTTGCTGTCGTCTTAGGAATCTGAATTATGACTGGAAGAATATTAAAGAAGGTAACACCTAAGCAGAAAATACTTTGATTTATGTGTATATGTTAATCTTTCTAATCTGCTGCGTTAGATTTGCTTCTTGTGCAACCTCAGTAGTTACTAATCTATTCTGGAAAATAAAACGTGTTGCCTCAACATGACTTTATATCTCAGATAATTTATTTTGAGGCAGACAAAATTCAGAATATTTTACAGGCTAGTAAATTAGACTTTTCTTGGTTACAGACACACCTCAATACATGAAAACACCATAATCTTAACATATAAACTGTTAACACATAAGTGCAATTTGTGAATAAATAAATGCAGTCTGTTTTTATTCATTCATCAGTTAACTGGGTTGGTCCAAGGATGCTTTACAGCCAAGACCCAGGCCACAGGTCAAATGTACTAGTACAAATTTATTAACAAAACATGCTAAACAGTAACATAACACATGCATTAGATACAGATGCAAACAAATAATATACAAGGGGAGTGCAAATGAATACTCATGGCACAATGCAAACCTAAAACAAGCAAGTGTTTAGTTCAAATTACAACATCAGGAAGTAACATACACTGAATAGTCAAGTGGAATCATGGTACTTACCTAGAAAAAAGTGTGGGAATCTTAAGAAGAAATACATTAGATGAGTAAGGGAAACAGAGTTTAAAATTAGTTACCCACTGGGTTTAAAACAGCGAAAAAAGGTAAATGTTGGGGATTTTTATGTACAAAAGAAGAGAGTTACAGAATACATGAGCCAGTTTAGAGAAATCTTCTGAAGTACTTAATATAAAAAGAGGCCTTCAAAGTGTAATGATATCCAGCTGGTTTAATCTAGGTGCATGAAAGAGTGCTGTTCCAGTAACTGAAAGAGTGTTTGCAGCTTCAAGCTGGAGGCAGTGGTCCAATGTACAGTGTAGTAGTGTTTGGCAAGCTGATGAAATAACACATTTTATATATTACATTTTGAAAAACAACAGGACTGTCTGAAGTACAAAGGGTAAAGCTATGTTGTCAAGTTCCTGATTTTGCCTAATATTTTTGCCCTGTCCCTTGTGCACATTTTGATTCCCTGGTAAATCACAGGAGATTATTGTCTGTCAGCCATATCAGACATGACAGGTTTTATACAGCTTATTGTTTAGAAAATGATGCTGATTTAAAATATTTTGTTTTATTAGCTTTTTAAGGTTCATAAGTGATTACTGGGCTAATGACCCCAGAAGGCCTTTTTAAGTCTATCAATGCTTCCAAAGGCGAAAATCAAACCCTGTACCTTGTGTCTGTGACGTAAGCACCTTATGCATTTATGACAACTCCCAACCCCATAACGGTGTCTTTCATAACTCTCATAGGCAAATACTAGGCTAGGTGCTATTGTGGGTCATTTTAAGCCTAGCCAATTTCCCTCAAATGCGAGAATCAAACCCTGTACCTTGTACTTGTGAGATAAACACCTTAACCATGCCAACACGAAAATGAAAATATTTTTTGTAAAAGTTGTCCCTGATGTTGGGCCTTCATCCTACCATTATTGGCTCTGTCCCAGATTCTTGACCAAAGAAGTTGAGAGCTATGAGGTAAAGAGCTTGGCTATTTATAACACATTAAGATGCCTCAGTACTATATAAAGCAATTACTTCTGAAAGTCTAAATTAAGCCACGGTGGTACAGTGATAGCATTGTTTCCTCACAGCAAGAGGTTCTCCTGTTTGATTCGCGGCTGGAGTGCCTTCTGTATGGAGTCTGCATGTCCTCCCCGTGGTCGAGTGGCCTCCAAAAGATATGCATGAATGGGCATGCCTTCGCTGAAGGTTGGGCGTCGGGCTGGCAACTCGGCACCATAAAAAAATCTACTGCCAATCATTAATGGACGGGAGTTCCGCTGTGGCGACCCCTAACCGGGAAAAGACAAACAACTTCTGAAAGACTAAATTCACCCCTGGGATCACTTCTGTGGCTCTGCTCGACAGGGGCACAGGAAAATAACTTTCTTGGGTGGGGAAAGCCAGTGAACCTTGCTGGCTAGGCTTACATAGGCCAGTGGGACGATAGCCTAGTATCTACCTATGAACCTATAAAACAGATAACCAAATACTGGGACAGATACTGGGGTACCAGTCCTGAAGCAGAAAAACAGCAAAAAGTCAAAAAAGTGAACTGCGCAGAATAAATTCCTAAACTGAGTACTTGGGAGGTATTGAAGGAATTAAATGTAAGATGTGTTCTAAAAATTAAATTCTGTGCATTACTTGACGAAAACATCTAGGTTACCCATCTGTCTGTTGCCAATGACAGCCCTTCTTAAAAGGTCACAGAAAAGTATATTCTGAATGTTTACAAAAACACAGTTCAACTTTCAACTCTTTCGTGCATTAAAATTACTAACAGTACGTATAAAATAAACCTATTAAACCTTACCCTCCAAAAGGAATACTGTGGATTATGAAAGACTTTAGGGTGCCATTCTATGGTGCACAATCCTACACCGGAGTACACTATGTTTATAAATACCATTATAAGCAAAAAAAAAAAAAGCAGTATTTCTTCAACCACAGAAAGTTAAAGCTGCAGGTTTAAAATCACAAAAAGATGTAACTAGCCATGTCGGGTATTTTCAGTTAAGTGAAAGCAAAAATGTCTAACTGCAGTTCAAAAATGGATAAGTGATATAAGCATAAGCAACAGACAAAAGACACCATTTATTTACACTTAGCACCCCACTGACTCAATAAGTGAGTTTGAGAAACAGTTATGAAAAGCTGAGCCACAGATATGGGTTCCCCACCTCTCAGCATATAGGTATTTCCCAAACACTGTAGCAGATTTATGCAACATGTCAGTACCACTGTTCTAGCTGCCCTGTACAGCCACAGTGAAATCCAGCAATCCATTTTATTTTTTTACCCTTTTATTGGTCAAGGTGTGCGAAGCCAAGGGACTGGTGCATGCCAGTCTGACTAAAGAGGAAATGATTTCAGCCTTAGTCACAGCTGTAGCCCAGCAACCAGGAAGATAACCTGTCTGTCAATGGGGATGTGCAGCCCTCAGAAACAGGACTGTTCACCTTTTCCTCACAGGACTTAAAAATCCATCTGAAACTGATGAACTGGGGGCCAAATATTTGGAATTAGAATTGGCGGAGAGACTGCGGCATTTGGAGGCTGAACAAAATGAGAAGCAGCGTCAACATGAGAGAGAGATGCTGACTTTTCGTCAGGATCACAGAGGTAATGGAGACGGGAATAACCAAACCCCAGAAGCAATAAAGGCCAGTAAATTTCTTCCACAGTTTACAGAGGGTGATCATTTTGACAGCTTTATTCATATTTTTGAAAGAGTATGTAAAAGCTGTAATTGCTGTTTTTAAATTGTTGGACACTGGTTGTTTAAACTATGATAAAGTTAAACAATGTTTATTGGAATATTAAAATTAACACCTGAAGCTTACAGATAAGTTTTGTGAGCACAGACACAAAGCACACGAAAGTGTATTTGATTACATTGCTGAGTTAAGCACTTATTTTCATAGGTGGGTGAGTGGGGGTCAGGTCACCACTTTTGAAAGGCTAGCAGACCTTTTGGTGAGGGAACAAGCCCTTAGCACTTTTCCTGAGGACATGAGAATCTGGTTGGCAGACCAGGAGTGTAACTGCAGATGAGCTGGGGAAAAAGGGGATCTTTACTTAGCAAGCAGGGCATCACTGCAGAAAAAGGGGATAACCAGTGCTGCACATGGATATAAGGGAACCCATGGTGGGCAGCCTAAACCACCCCAACAGAGTCCACCAGTTACAGGGGAAACCACTAGTTCAGGTACATTGCCAGGATCAAGGGTTAGATGTTTTAAATGTAACCAGTGGAGCTATGTAGCATGCATATGTCCACAGAAGCAAGAGGGGAACAAAAGGTGGGTGAGCCAGCAAGTGGGAACAACAGTATGCCAGTGGTAAGTTATCTGGAGACAACAGGGGTACCAGACTATCACCGGAGTCTATATCCTATCTTGGGGTATGGAAAACAGCCCACTGCTAAGACAGAGACAGCCTCTGACAATAACCATTGTGAAGCCTGCAGTGGTTAGAGAGGAGCAGTACTTATTTGGGCAATCTACTCCAGTCAGAGCTTTAGGAGGAACCCAATTCCAAATGCCTTTGGCCAAGATTCATTTTGGAAGGGTGGAAAAGGAAGCAAGCAAGTAGGTGTGTTTGAGGATATCCCTGCCGATGTTCTAACAGGGAATGATTTTGATAATGCAGTACCTTGTGTGCATGCAGCTGCATGCAGTCAAACCTGGAGACAGGCATGTGGGGCTGGTAGCCTGGGGGAGACCCAAACAGACCCCACACCTGAAGCTAGGGCTGGTAAGGTAGCTATTTCAGGGAGGAAGCTACCCTGTAGCAGTGAGCCACAGCTGCTGGTAGATACTCATGTTCCTTGGACAGAGTGACTGCAAGGGCAGAGGTGAGTGGTAGTATCAGAGCATACCCATATCAGGGGTTTCCAGAAAGAAATACTAACTGACAGAGGTGCCAATTTCATGTCAGACCTGCTGGCTTGTCTGTGGGAGTGCTGTGGGGTGAAACACCTAAAAATCACCCCTACCACCCCCACACTAATGGTCTTGTAGAAGGTTAAACTCTACACTAAAGACTATGCTACGGGCATTTACAGACCAGTTTAAGAGAGCGTAGGACAAATATTTGCCCCATCTGCTGTTTGCATACAGAGAGATACCTCAGGAATCCACAGATTTTTCACTCTTTGCATTGTTGCATGGGCATATGGTGAGGGGGCCTTTAGATCTGATGTGTTGATGAGTGGACAGTGTGAATCCCACAAGGAATCTGTTGTGGCACATGTCTTAAACTTCAGTAAAAGGCTTAGGGAGTTCATGGCCTTTGCCCAGGAGAATCTGGCAGGAGCCCAACAGCAGAAAAAAGGGCTGGTATGACATGAATGCTTGAGCCCAAGAGTATGCTGTGACACAGCAGGTTATGGTTCTCATTCCTGTCAAGACAAAATAATCTGCAGGCAGCTTGGCAGGGACCCTTTGAAGTGGTAAGAAGGACAGTGATGTTAACTACATGGTAAACCTGCTAGGTAGGGGCACAAATTGTACCATGTTAACATGATGAAGCCTTACCATGATAGGGAGGCCCTGGTGCTGAGTATTTGCAGTGGATGGCAGGAGGAGTCTGAGGGGGATCTGGTGACTGATCTCTTCAGTGAGGCTCAGACTGACACCTCCGTGGAAGGGGTAGCAATGACCGAGCGGCTATCCCTTACCCAGGTTTGAGAAATCTGAATCAGAGTTTGGAGACATGTTCACAGGGAAACCTAGTATCAGGAGTGCAGTCAGCAATGCCAATGCAGATGGGATCTCAAGCCAGGGTATGGGATAATTTATTCTCAGACAGGCTCATTCCTCTCAAGCTTCATTTCTTCAGGGTCACTGGAAAAATGCTAGCTTGAGTCTTCAAAGGAGGGAGAGATGTGACGATATGAGCTATTTCCAGCTATGCCAGGAGAAGTAACTCAAG
Source organism: Protopterus annectens (assembly GCF_019279795.1). Taxonomy (NCBI): domain Eukaryota; kingdom Metazoa; phylum Chordata; order Ceratodontiformes; family Protopteridae; genus Protopterus; species Protopterus annectens. The sequence goes on from NC_056734.1 coordinate 195,252,005, forward strand.
GCAGTTGGTGTGTAACATATGCCAGCATAGCTGGAGTTTTGTAAAGAATTCTATGTCATTTGTATATCAAACTAATTTGTACAGGTGCTTGTGTTGAAAATGTATTTGTAAAGCTGTTTGTGTTAAAAGTGTACCAACACTCGGTCCTGCTGACAGAAAAGAAATACACCTGTATAGCAGACTGCATCATAACTGTTGAAATGAATATATTGTAACAGAGGATAGTGGAAGAGAAGATGTTTATCTCAGTCTAGCTAACTTTGAAAAATAGTCTGAAATTAAATTACCTGGTTTAGGTCATAAAGATTGGTATCTTACAGGTCTGACTGCAGCCAGAGATATAATGTATGTAAAAATCAGGACTAGGAATCCTACTATATTGTCCTTAGAGATGAACTAATTGCTACTCTGGAAGGGTGGAAGTTTTTGAAAGTTTTATAGCTTCCAGAAGCTATAACACATCATAGCAAAGCTCTGTGTGTGTATTATGACACATATGTGCTAGATTCTGGTTCAGTTTCTAGTAAAGGGGGTAGTGTTGGAACCAGAAGTCAGGTAATCAGATGTATGAAATGTCATTCTGTAATCCAGCAGTGAAACAATGTTTTAATAGTAGATGAGACCAAAGTCTCAGGGCAGTCTGTTTGTGAAACCTAACAAAAAGGAAGACCACTCACCCACATCAACCTGCCTTGCTCTAGTAAGTGAACTAGGGGGCAGTAATTCGTTGGATCAGTCAGGAAAATATAGTGAGATTAGTTAAGTATTGTTTTTCTGTATCTGTGTGAACCTTTCCATCTGTGTTATTTTTAACATTTCTTGTGCTTGAAACTCTGGTGTTTATTGTACACAAATATTTAGATTTTCATCTTCTTTTGTTATTATTAAATATATTTAAACTTTTCATTGTGGCTGTTTTTTATGAGGTGGAGTTCAGGGAAGAGTTAAGACAGGCACTGAGGGGCAGTGAAGAGTTATCAAAGAGCTTGGTAACTACAGCAGAGCTGGTAAGGCAGATAGCTAGAAATGTGTTTGGAGTCACATCTGGACAGAGGAAAAGAAGGAAGACAAGGAGACCTGGCGGTGGAATGAGGAAGTACAGGTGAGCATACAGTGAGAAAGGTTAGCAAAGAAGAAGTGGGATTGACAGAGAGATGAAGAAAGTAGACAGGAGTGAAAGGAGATGATGCATTCGGTGAAGAGCGAGAGGTGGCAAAGGCTAAGGATAAGGCGTATGGAGAGTTGTATGAAAGGTTGGAAACTAAGGAGGGAGAAAAAGACCTGTACCGGTTGGCTAGACAGAGGGACCGATCTGGGAAAGTTGTAAAGGGTAAGGGTGAAAGGATAACAAGGAAACAATCACAAGCGAGGATAGTGTGTTGAGCAAATGGAAAGAGTGCTTTCAGGGGCTGATGAATGAAGAAAATGAGAGAGGGAGAGAAAGCGACAGGGTTGGATGATGTGGGGATAGTGAATCAGGAAGTGCAATGGATTAGCAAGGAGGAAGTAAGGACCACTATGAAGAGGATGAAGAATGGGAAGGCTGTTGATCCAGATGACATACCCATGGAAACATGGAGGTGTTTAGGAGAGATGACAGTGGATTTTTTAACCAGATTGTTTAATGAAATCTTGGAAAGTGAGAGGATGCCTGAGGAGTGGAGAAGAAATGTTTTGGTACAGATTTTTAAAAATAAGGGTGTTGCGCAGACAGGTTCTCCAGTTTGATTCTTGGCTGGTGTGTCTTCTATGCGGAGTCTGCATGTCCTCCCTGTGGTCAAGTGAGTTTTAAAGACATACAAGTAAGTGTATGTTTGTGGGTGTGCCTTCTCAGAAGGTTGGTAAGAAAGGTTTTGAGCTTTACTAGGTCACCTTAATCACACTACCAACTTTCTTATTTTCACTGCTCAATGCTCCCCTGTAAGCACAGAGTTCCTGGATGTAAAGATCACCCTGGATAAAGATAAAGGTATGGATACTATTATTCACAGGAAAGAAACTTGGAGAAATCACTATTTACACAAGACCAGCATGCATCCTAGGCATGTTACTAAGAATATAATGGAAAATTAAATCACCCGGATATCCAGACTATGTACAAAAGAAATGGATTGTGTGAAAGAAAGAAAGAAAGAATCTAGGATGTCATTTGTTGAAAAGGGGCTAAGAGCAGCTGTATTGAGATGGGACAAAGGGAAACCATATTTTCAGATGACTGTGCCCACTCATGATAATCCAAGAAGACAAAATATTAATGAAAGCAACCAGATGCGTTTTACATTAACATTCTCTAATGACAGTGAAGCAGTATGTAATATCATTAAGAAATATTGGCCAGTCTTAACCCAAGATGAGAGAATATGACAGATAGTAGGCAACGAACCAAAGTTCTCCTTTAAAAACAGGAAGAACTTGAAGAGACTTATGTTACAAAGATGATCACCCGAAGGATAGAGTTATGAACAAAGTAGGCAATTATCGGTGTGGCCACTGTTCCACCTGTAATCTTATAGACTCAGGCAATGTTTTTGTTCACCCTGTAACAGGAGTGGAATACCACTTTTCTTGCAGAGCTACCTGTCGAACATAGCATGTTGTGTATTTAGCAACCTGCACGCACTGCCCAGTATATTATGTGGGCAAAACTGATCAGATGCTGAAGAATCGAATTTTGAGACATCAAAGGGATATACGAGACAAAGATCAACACAATGCTCTGGCATGTCATATTGTGGCTTATCCAACTCGCAGCTTTGTTTTCAAAGCAGTAGAGAGCACCTCTGTAAGGATTAGAAGAGTTGATATCAAAAATCTAACTGAATCCAATGAAGTGAAGTGGATAATCAAAGGGCAGACCGCCCACCAGGACTTAACACCGTGGTTCCACTGAAACCCATTCTAAAAAGTAGGCAGATCAAGATTGACTGAAAGAAAGTTGTATATTAACTTAGAGAATTCATTAGACATGCAATAAAGGTCGTTGGTGACTTTTGTGAATCCTGATTGGTAGCTTTTTTATATGAATGAAACGGAGCTCCAAGTCTGGTATGATCTGAAGAAGGCATAGCCGAAAGCATTTATATTTGGAAATATTTCTTGGAGTTTTACTGTTTACCAGCCTTTTTTACATTTATTTGAGACACAAGGATTTTAATTCGAATAAAGGATTTTAATTAACATCTTACAGCCGTGGTGGAGTGGTTCGTTTTCTTACCAGTTGCATATTTTCTTACTTCTTCTTTGGCAGCTACAAGGTACTTTTAGTATTTTGTTCTTTGAAGGTTGGGTGCTGGGCTGGCAACTCGACACCAAAAAAAACACTGCCATTCAATCTGCAGACCAGTGATCTACTGTTGTGAATCCTAACTGGGATAAGCCAAAATATACTGCATTGCTTTTGACGATGTGCAGAGCTGTAGTAACTACAGAGGAATAAAACTGATCAGTCACAGCATGAAGTTATAGGAAAGAGTAGTGGAAGCTAGGTTAAGAAGGGAGGAGATGATTAGTGAGCAGCAGTATGAGTTCATGCCAAGAAAGAACATTACAGATGCGATATTTGCCCTGAGGGTATTGATGGAGAAGTATAGATAGAGTATGAAGGAGTTGCATTGTGTCTTTGTGGACTTAGAGAAAGCATATGACAGGGTGCCTAGAGAGAAGCTGTAGTATTGTATGAGGAAGTCAGGAATGGCAGAAAAGTATGTAAGAGTGGTACAGGATATGTACGAGGGTAGTGTGACAGTGGTGAGGTCTGCAGTAGGAGTGATGGATGCATTCAAGGTGAAGGTAGGATTACATCAAGGATCAGCTCTGAGCCCTTTCTTATTTGTAATGATGGAGGACAGGTTGACAGATGAGATCAGACAGGAGTCCCCGTGGACTATAATGTTTGCATATGACATTGTGATCTGTAGTGAGATCAGGGAACAGGTTGAGGAGACCCTGGAGAGGTGGAGGTATGCTCTAGAGAGGAGAGGAATGAAGGTCAGCAGGACTAAGACAGAATATGTATGATTTGTTGTGAGAGTAGGGAACCAGTTGAGGAGACCCTGAAGAGGAGGAGATATGCTCTACAGAGGAGAGGAATGAAGTTCAGCAGGACTAAGCCAGACTATATGTGTGTGAATGAGAGGGAGGACAGAGGAATGCTGAGGATGCAGAGAGAAGAGTTGGAGAAGACAAGTTTAAATACTTAGGATCAACAGTTCAGAATAATAGTGAGTATAGAAGAGAGGTAAAAAACAGAGTACAGGCAGGGTGGAGAAGAATGTCGGGAGTGACGTGTGACAAAACGGGTACCAGTAAGAGTGAAAGGGAAGGCCTATAAGAGGGTAGTGAGACCAGCTATGTTATATGGGTTGGAGAGGGTGGCACTGATGAAAAGACAGGAGTCAGAGATAGAGGTGGCAGAGATAAAGATATTAAGAAATGCACTGTGTGTGACGAGGATGGACAGGATTAGGAATCAGTATATTAGAGGCTCAGCTCATGTTGGGCGGTTTGGAGGCAAAACCAGAGAGGCAAGACTGCGCTGGTTTGGACATATGCTAAGGAGGGATGCTGGGTATATTGTGAGAAGGATGCTACGGACTGAGCTGAAGGTAAGCAGAAAAGAGGAAGGCCTAAGATAAGGTTTAGGGATGTGGTGAGAGAGTACATGCAGGTGATTTGTCTGACAGAGCAAGATGCAGAGGACAGGAAGAAATGGAAACAGATGATCTGCTTTGAAGACCCCAACGGGAACAGCTGAAAGAAGAAGATGATTGTGACTGGTCTTTTAGAAAATATTTTAACCTTTGAGAGTACTTATATTTATTTGGTGACACTATGTACACTCCTGAAAGCCTTGCTGCATTGGTCAAACACTACAATTTCTATTAGTATTAATTTTAGACAGTATAATTGGATACTCTGGCAAGTATCTTAGAGTAGCTGGCTTTGGAGTGTTCTGGCACAGAATCTACCTTATAGTCTGGGCAGAGGGGGCATAGCTGGTAAATCTATGCCAGCCTTTCCCATATATGTGTGTGCGTGTGTGAAAATCAAACCTCAAAGAATGTATGTCAGCTACATGGAGCAGGGACACACTGCACTGGTTTCACAGAAAGGGTAGTGGAGGACTTGGCTTGGAACACTCTGCTGAGGACTCAGCTCTATAGCTGTGTCAGTGGAGAGTCTTATTCGGGGCCTTGAGAGATACAGAAACCCAGCCTCAGGACTGAGCATGTTCCCTGTGTGCTCTTAAGGAAATTGTGGTTGGTGCAGAGAGATGCATCTGGAAATACTGTGTGTATCTATTTTTGTTCCAGGTAAACATCCCTCACCAGTGTCAGTGGTGAGGACTGAGGCTCCTTGATTACTGGCCTAGAGGAGGAATATCACACCATGCTTGTGATGGTAATCAACCATATCCATCCATGCAGAATAACTATCAAGGAAAAAATAACTGTCTGAATAATGCAATAATTTTAGAGAAATCATTTATTAATACCTCATCATCTACAAGAATTAAGCCTTTCACATTTCTTTTACCCTACCACTAAGTCAGTCTTCTAATTTCAAAAGTGCATATACAGTGGATATAAAAAGTGTACAGACCCCTGTTAAAATGCAGGTTTTTGTGATATATAAAAAAAGAGACCACAATAAATCATTTCAAAACTTTTCCCACCTTTAATGTGACCTATAACATGTACAATTCAATTGAAAAACAAATCTGTTAGATGAAAAAATATAAAAAATAAAAAACATACAATAAGTTGGTTGCATAAGCGTGCATACCCTTAAACTAATACGTTGTTGGAGCACCTTTTAATTACAACATTCGGTCTTCTAGGGTACACATCTGCCATTAATTAGAGAGACTCTGATTAACCCCAAATAAAGTTCAGCTGTTCTAGTAGGATTTTCCTGACATTTACTCAGTTGCATGGTACAGCAAAAGCCATGCTTCGCAGAGAGTTTACAAAGCATCAAAGGGATCTCACTGTTGAAAGGTATCAGTCAGGAGAAGGGTACAAAAAAATTTCCAGAGCACTGGATATACCATGGAACACAGTGAAGACAGTCGTCAAAAAATGGACAAAATATGGGAAAACAGTGACATTGCAAAGAACTGGACATCCCTCCAAAACTAATGGAAAGACAAGACGAAAACTGGCCAGGGAGGCTGCCAAGAGACCTACAGCAACACTGAAGGAGCTGCAGGAATTTCTGGCAAGTACTGGTTGTGTACTACATGTGACAACAATCTCCCGTATTCTCCATATGTCTGGACTATGAGGTAGGGTTGCAAGACGGAAGCCTTTTCTTACACAGAAAAACATCCAGGCCTGGCTAAAATTTCCAAACAATACATCATGTCTCCCAAAAGCATGTGGGAAAATGTGTTATGGTCTGATGAGGCCAAGGTTGAACTTTTTGGCCACAATTCCAAAATGTACATTTGGTGCAAAAATAACACTTCACATCACCGAAAGAACACCATCCCCATGGTGAAGCATGGTGGTGGCAGTATCATGCTTTGGGATTGCTTTTCTTCAGCTGGAACTTAGTCAAAGTGCAGGGAATTATGAACAGTTCCAAATACCTGTCACTTTTGGCCCAAAACCTTCAGGCGTCTGCTAGAAAGTTGAAGATGAAGAGGAATTTCACCATTCAACACGACAATGACCCCAAGCATACATCCAAATCAACAAAAGAATGGCTTCACCAGAAGAAAATTAAAGTTTTAGAATGGCCCAGACCTAAATCCAATAGAAAATCTGTGGGGTGACCTGAAGTGGGCTATGCACAAGAGATGCCCTCGCAATCTGACAGATTTGGAGCACTTTTGCAAGGAACAGTGGGCAAATACTGCCAAGTCAAGATGTGCCATGCTGATAGACTCCTACCCAAGAAGACTGAATGTTGTAATTAAATCAAAAGGTGTTTCAACAAAGTATTAGTTTAAGGGAGTGCACACTTATGCAACCAGTTTATTGTGCATGTTTTTTTTTTATATATTTTTCCCTAACAGATCTGTTTTTCAATTGAATTGTACAGGTTATAGGTCACATTAAAGGTGGGAAAAGTTTTGAAATTATTTATTGTGGTGTCATTTTTTTATATCACAAAAATGTGGCATTTTAACAGGGGTGGGTACACTTTTTATATACACTGTATACTTGAAATATTGAATCATCAGTAAAAAAGAACAAGTGCTTAACAGGGCTTTTGAGTGGAATTCACTATCAGCACTTCTTAGATAATGCAAGTTGCAATTCTCAGAATTAACGTGATTCAGAGACATGCAAACTCTCCTTGGTGCTGAACAGCATTAAAAAACAAAGATAGACAGATAAAAGTTGCAAAGACATGCGTCTGAAGCATTTCTCCCCGGGCCTCCGCTGGAAATTGGCTTTGTTCCTGATTGGACTTTCCAGGTAAACAAATGTTAAATAAATAAATAAATAAAATTAAGCTCTAATCCATATATCTTAAGAATTGCTCACCCAAGCAATGCGTGTGTGTGTGTGTGTATGTAAACCAATTCCACAAAGCAAAATTTAACACTGTAGTACTCTTCTGACTGAAAATGTTACATTCTACATTGGATGACAATCTACCTCTCTCAGTGGAGCTGAAACACTGGAGGCCAAGTGGAGTAGTTTCACTTTCTAATGTATTTTATAGTAACAAAGAGATAAACTACATATATGCACACACATACACACAAAATACACTCAGACACTAACAGTTTAAATGAGTCCAATGTTGTTGTTGTTGTTTGTCTTTCGGCTTTTCCCAGTTAGGGGTCGCCACAGCGGAACTCCGGTCCGCTAATTATTGGCAGTAGATTTTCACGAACGCCGAGGTGCCAGCTTGATGGTCAACCTTCAACGAAGGCACACCCATTTACGCATGTCTTTCGAACGCCCACCCAACCTCAGGGAGGACATGCAGACTCCACACAGAAGGCACTCCCAACACTCCAGCCGAGAATCGAACGGGAGAACCTCTTGCTGTGAGGCAACAACGCTACCGCTGCACCAATTTGTGGCCAAAAATCCAGACTTCTAATATTAAGTCTGAAATTGTCAATATTCCACTTTCTCAGACATGTGGTGATATCGAAGTGGGTATATAAGTTTTAGGGGTATGAGGGATTTGCACCTCACACTGCTGATACAGGGAACTTGTCCACCTGCAAAACAGAAGTTTAAAGAAGAGTGATATTTGATATTCACTCCTCTCCTGCATTTCCGGACTTTTATTTTATTTTTTTGCAGTGTCAGGACTCAAAATTTTGAGTCTCAACATTTCAGAAGGTAGCCATCACACAAACACTGATACAAAACAAAACAGGTTTTATTCACATGCATGCCAAACCTGCAAGGTGCTTTCAACTTTAGCTGTCAAACTACAGCAGGTTAGTTTGACAGTTATTTACTTAGCTGTCAAACCACTGCATTTAAGCAGCTAGTCCGACAGCTACATGACTGTAGACTTGATATTCTCTCTGCATTTTATTGGATAGGACAGCAATGTAACACTATACCATTTTGTACTTCTCCAACTGAAGTTGTGACTTTGGGGAAGTTCCGAATGGCACTGTGACATTTTGCAGTGCACTTTAGAGCAAAGGGGAAATACAGAGCAGACAGACACACACACACACAGAGCACAACAGTACTCAAGAGGATCAGGAAGATGAGCAGAACAATCCTGCTCAGACTCTGCCATCAGGATCCACACAAGTACTAGATGAATACATTTATTCACTTTTTGAACTTCTCTGCAGAGATTTTGTAAAGTGTGGCCATTTCTGAACTGCCAAACTACTCAAAGCTCCATGTAGAGTAGTGCATTGGCATATGGAAGAGACTATTGTCAGCAACAGACCACTGCATTTACATGCACAATAACCCTTGCTGCTCTGTAGATAATTATTGTACTATACACCAAAAATACCTTTCTGAATCACAAGTCTCTTGCACAGCTTTGCATAGCATGCAAAATGTTTATGAATTCCACCTTGTATGTTTTTGGCTAATGTCCCAAACATGGCAACTGTATTTTTTGTCTAAGTAAACTGGATTTTTCAACTTGCAGCAGGACTCCATTTTACAATGCTACTACCACCATCAATGCCATCACTGAAGGGATAATTTAACAAGCAACTGTGCAAAGCTGCGTGAAACAGACATTTATCTCAAACACAAAAGGAAATTCTGTATGTTTTTGACTATGCAGGACTTGCATACATAATTTTCTTTTTTCACATCACTACTGACAGTCAGTAAATGATGTATAATGATGCTTCTGCAGCTTCCCTAATGCCTTTTAATAACCAAGTGAGACAGACCTTGTGTCACATGCATCAGTTAATGTGATAATGTAGCTCTACAAAACGCCCACTTGTTCAAAGCCAAGTCTGCCAAGAATACAGTATACCATAGTTTTCTCAAGTTACAGAAAAACATGTTCCAGGTGCACTGAGTAGTACCTGCATATCTCTCAACCTTTTAAAGCAAGAAATCTGGACAAAGCCATAAATAATGGGAGGACAAAGGCCCAAAAATAGGGACAATTTTTTAAATATTGCTCTTATAAACTTGGAAAGTTGATACAATAACAGGTTTTGCATTTGTCTGAATTTTCTAAAGGGTATAAAACCAAACTCAAATGTCTGTCATTATTTTCTGGCTTCAATCCTTAATAATTTGCCAGAAAAAATCCAAGTTTTATGAGGAACAAACCAAAAATATTAGGCAAAAATCTGGACAGTTAAGAGGTATGAGTACCAGCCATGGCAACTTTTTGTTTTCTCATGGCCACCGCTCCTTTTCAGGACACAACACACATCAAGACGGGCCCATTAGCTCAGAGATAACACTACAAGCTCCATACTCTACTCTGATGAGTCCCTTTGTTACCACCTGCAAACTGTGTAACTGACCAAGTCATTTAGAGTTCCTTCGGTACACCCAGAGAAAATCTGTGCACAGCTCTCAACTGTCCAGATTTTTTACTCATATTTTGGTACGTTTCTCATAAAAACTGTAGTTGTCTGACAAATCATTGAGAACTGAAGTCAGAAATAACAGACGTTTGACTCTCAGACTTCATATCTTTCAGAAAACTCATAGGTTCATAGGTAGGTACTAGGCTATCTGCCCGAGGGCATTTATAAGCCTAGCCAGAGTGTGTCGGCGTTCGCCACCCCATTGATTAATTAACTGATCCTCTGTCAAGCAGAGCCAATGAAGTGATCCCAGGGGTGTAGTTTCTGTTACCCATCCACTCGTCAAGGTTTCTCTTGAAGAGTGTTAGTGAGGGGCTCTGCCTGATGTAATTTGGAATTTTGTTCCAAAGCATGGGGAGTCTCTGTGACAGGACTCTATCCCTCCAGCATGTTCTATTTATTGTTGTGGTGAGGTTTAGCTCACTAGAGCGCATGGCTTGAAGTGACTTGGATTTCTTTAGGTGGAGCATGTCCATCAATTCTGAGTTGGACATGGCTTTGTAAGTCGGACAGGGATCACTTCTGAGTAAGCGATATGCCACTGAGTACAGCCAGAGTTTTTTCAGTTGTGCTGTATAGGACATAAGTTTGAGGCCAGTAATCCTCTTGCTGAGGTACTTTTGTGGTCTTTCCAGCTGTTGGAAGTGTCTTGTGAGGTACATCCCAAAAGGGGCATTGTACTCTATGATGGGTCTAATGAGTGACGAGTAGAGGGGCACTATAACCTCTTTATTTCTAGATGCGAACCCTTTAGTAATTAGATGGGCCACATAGAAGGATTTCCTGACTACTCTGGCAATATGATTGTCAAAGGAGAGATTACTATCTACCTGGGTCCCCAGATCTCATTACCTCTTCTGTATTAAGGGGCCTGCCACCTATATGGTAATTCGTGGGTGTTTTGTTTTTCCCAAATGGGATGACTATGCATTTTTTGTCATTTAGCTTGAGGCCATGACTTTGACACCAGGTGTCCATCTCAGTAAGGCCCTTTTGGAGAATGTCCATGTCAGCCGGGGATTATGGCTCCCAGTTTGCAGTCATCGGCGAACTTGGTCAGCCATAGTCCTCCTGTGTTTGCCTGTACTTCTGAGAAGTATATGCCAAACAGTAGGGGTCCCAGGACCAAGCCTTGCATGACATCACTTGTGACTGGTTTAGAGTCAGACCTGGAGCCCGCTGTTCTTACTGTGTGAGTTCTGTCTGTAAGTCAGTTGGCAACCCATCTCGTGACATAGGGGTTTATGTTCAGGCTGGTGAGTTTTTCTGTAATACCCGAGTGGGGAATGGTGTCAAAGGCCTTGGCGAGGTCAAGGTAGACTGTGTGAACCACCTTTCCCTCGTCTATGGCCTTGGCGACTGTCTCGAAGAAGTCAACCAGGTTTAGTAGGCATAATCTGCCCTTAACAAAGCCGAACTGGATCGGGTCAAGTGTTTGGAGGTTCCCAATGTCTTTGTTAATGAGTTCCATGATGATGCGCTCCATAGCCTTGCAGACTAGACTAGTCAGGCTTATGGGGCGTTAGTTACCAGGGTCAGTTGTGGCCCCTCCTTTATGGAGAGGAATAACAGTTGCTGTGTGCCATTCTATGGGCAGGTAGCCTGTGGACAGGCTGAGGTTGAACAGTGTGTTTATGCTAATAGAAACCCTGTTATTCTATCAACTATCTATGTTTTAAAAGCAGTATTTAAAAAGTGTCCCTATTTTTTGGTCCCTTGACCACATTATCTGTGGCTTTGTCCAGATTTCTTGCTCCAAGAGGTTGAGAGGTACGGCGGTGCGTTAACTGCGTTTACAGTTAATAAAATATCTGGAACTATATGAACTTCCCTTACTGACTTAAAAAGATGGTCATAGTTTCTTTCAACAATGTTTTAAGGATTGTATTCTGTGTTACTGGCTACGTGTCAGGGTAGTCAAAAGACTTTTTTCAACTCAAAGATCACGCATTATTGATTTGATAACAATTGTATAGAAACTGCTCTCGTGACACCTCTTTTCAACCACAACAAACTGTAAGAGCAAGGGTAAATGCAATACACCACAGCATTTCGTGAGGCAGGAGGAAACTACAGTAAAGGGAGAGGGGCAGAGAATAAGCACGCGGATGAAAACGACTAAACCACAATCTTACTCTCCCACAGAAACTGCAAACTGAAGATGTAATGGGATCCTATCTCGCCTACATTCATAACTGATGGGCTCGGAGCTGATCCATCGGCTCCGACTCGGCCAACTAATACACTAGAACGAAGTCTCTTATTGGCTGGGCTACTCCCTATCCCAGGATGCACTACACCTGCTTCCCCAGATCTCGTTTGCCGCTTTACAAGCTGGACGTGGTCTCGACTTGGCTGGAGCTAAGTGGTTTCTTTTACCTTTACTGGTCTTTGACCTTGGGTTTTTTCCTCTGAATATTCATAAAACAGCTGTTTTAACAGCTACTTTCTGTAAATTGTGTATTTTAGTTATATAACTTTGTGTGTGAAGTGATACTGGTACTTTATTTCGCTGTCGGGCAAGGCCCGTTTAAGTTAGAGGGCCTTTGCCCTATTTTTGAGAGTTGGTGTTAATTTTATTTTTTCTTCGGGCTAAGCCCGTTTAAATTAGAGTTTTTTGTGGTGTTGTGTGTGTTCACTGTGTTCTCTTGTGAGGTAAATTTTCCTCTCAGAGCTCGTGCCTTGTTTCTCGTGCTCTACAGTTAGCGCAAATCTTGTCAGTTATATTGCTTGTCATATCTCTTCTACTTTCATTATGTCAAAAGAGCAGAAGTCAGGATTTAAGAAATGCACTCGGTGCAATTACAAAATGTCTATTACAGACAGTCATTCCATTTGTGTGTACTGTTTGGGGCCTAAACATCTACAGGAGACATGTAGTGTCTGTCATGCTTTCTCCTCTAGGGTTCTTCAAGAGCGCAAAAATAAACTCATCTTGAAGGGTCTTATTAAGCCCTCCTTTGAAGAAGCTTTAGAGCCTCCTGTTGCATCCAAAAAGAAAAGATCGTCGGCTCCGACAAGTCCGTCGGAACCGACTGCTAAAAAGCAAAAGTCGACCTCTTCTTCCTCGGCTCCACTGACTTCGGGGCCGAGGGTCGAAGGGTCTGCCTCGATACCTCTTTCCTCGGCTCCATTAGTTTCGGAGCCGCAGGTTGGAGTATCGAGAGGCGAATCACCTCCATCGGTTCCAATGGCTTCAGAGCCGATGGAGGTGTGCAGCTCAGACTCTTCCCCCTCGGCTCCGAAGAAAGCTCCTTCGGCGCCGATAGTGGTCCATGCTGTGGTGGAACCGGCGCCGATAGTGTTGGAGCCTTTTCGGAGCCGGTCCCCTACTCTCTCGGAGCCAAGAGGAAAGTCTTCTCATCTGTCTACCTCCTCTAAATCTTCGAAACTGTCTGATCAGGATCTGGATAGGGTGATACAGAGGCTTTTCCAGTCTCCAGTTTTTGCTCAAATGGTCTCGGCTCCAGCCCAGTTGGCTTCGGAGCCGATCCCCCCTCCGACACATTCGATTCCTCCTCCAACCTCCTCAGAGCCATTGGATTCGGTGATGGTGGAGCAATGCGGAGCCATACGGTCGGAGCCGAGACCCCTTCGAGGTCTGTCGGCTCCGACTATGGTTCCTACCCTGTCCTCGGGTTCAGGGTTTGGTACTGGGACTTCCTCAGTCGGGCCCGAGGGGAACACTTTGGGGCTGGGTGCCTCGGTGCCTAGTCTTCCCCTCGGAGCATCGGCTGCTGGAATTCCCAGTGCCATCGTGGCCTCTAGACCAGTGATCTCCATGGAGTCTGGAGGTCCGGCCTTTGAGGCCATGAGGAGCACGCTGGCCATGCCTTTGCCGGCTCAGCAGGCTTTTACCTCACCGTCCCTAGATCTGGAGACTGGTGCTTCTGTTGTGTTGCAGTCCCCCGGCAGCGGGGCCCCAGGGCCTGAGGATACCCCCATCGGGGGTTCCCTTCTTCCGGGGGGTCCGTCCGAAACTGCTTCGGATGAGCCCCCACGGAAGAAATTGTGCAAGAGGAAGCACGTGGACTCCCAAGATGAGTCTGTTACATCAGATACTGACCTCGATGACGCAGAAGGGTCCCCCAAATCATCTTCAGATGATATCTCTTTCTCAGATATCCTGGAGATTCTGAGACAGAGAGGAGATTGGCAGGCCAAAACCCCTTCAGCTGAGGAGTTAGTCTTCCTCAAGGCCTTCGGGGCCCAGCCCTCCGCCTCCTGGGTGTCTCCGCCCTTCGATGAACTCCTTGATTTGGTTTCTCGAAGGGCGTGGGAACATCCAGATTCTGTGGAACCGGTGCCTGCGAGACCCAATAAGTTTCTTTCAGCCCCCCCCCCAGAAGGAATTTCTGACAAAAGGTGTTCCAGTAGATGCTATGGTGGTGGCTTCTGCCACACAGCAGGACGTGGCAGAGGCTTCAACGTCTGTCCACCCTCCTAATAAGGATTCCAGGAGCATGGATAGGTACGGGAAGCGTACCCTGTCGTCAGCGGCCTTTACCTTACGGTCGCTGAATTATTTATGTCATTTTACTAGGCTCCAAAGGGACCTCCTTAAAGAGCTAAATTACTCCCTCACTGGTAATCTACCTGAGGCGCTGGCCCCGGCTGTTGGCGCCCAGATGACTACCCTGTTATCCATCGTGAACTCGTCCATGAGGCTCATTTCGTATGCGGCCGAAGGGGCGAGTAGAGCAGCGGGAACGGGCGTTGCCCTCAGGAGACACGCCTGGTTATGCTTGTGTTCATTTGCGGAGGCCTTCAAGTCTTCCTTCGCCGACGCCCCCTTTGATGGGTCATCTTTGTTTGGACCCAAGGTGAAGGACACACTAACTCGGTGCGAGCAGGAGGGCAAGACTTTGACTGCCGTTGGAGCCCGTTTTTCCGCTCCTTCTAGGCCTTACCCCAAGGCTCAGAGAGGAGGGAAAATGTGGTTCAGAAAATCTCAGAAGTCTTTCCCTACTCCACCCAGTGATTCCCCCTCCAGAGGCGGGGGGGGGGATTCTGGAAGACGCCGCCCCAGAGGTGGCAGAGGCCCCCGTAACTCTGGAGACCGCGATTCCTTTCGTGGTTCTTCATACAACCAGCGTCCCTAAGTTGTTGCCCGACTGTGCAGCTCCGGAGCCAGTCGGGGGTCGGTTTGCGGCGCACCCACAAGCTTGGGAATCCATAACAAGCGATCAGTTGGTGCTTCGCATTATTACCGGAGGATATATCATCCCCTTCAACAAGCCCCCCCTTTCCTTAAGGGAAATCCCGGACGTACCACCCAGTCAGCGGGATCAGGCAGCAATAGAGGTTTCAAAGCTGCTAGAAAAAGGAGCCATCCAGCCTGTCCCCACTGACCAGATCGGATCAGGAACTTACTCAAGATTATTTTTGGTACCAAAAAAGACAGGGGACTTCAGGCCCATTTTGGACCTCAGTTCATTGAATCGTTTTGTGCAAAAGTCCAAATTCCGAATGGTCACCCTTCAATCCATTCTTCCATTGCTGGAGAAAGATGCATGGATGTGCTCCATAGATCTCCAGGATGCTTACTATCACATTCCGATAGCTCAAGAGTCCAGGAGACACTTACGCTTCCGCCTCGGAGTCAGTCATTTCCAATTCCGAGCACTGCCCTTTGGTCTCACCACAGCCCCCAGGGTGTTCACCAAGTGTCTGGCAGTGGTGACTGCTCACCTGAGGAGTCTAGGATTCCAAGTTTTTCCATATCTAGACGACTGGCTCCTTACTGCCACCTCCGAGCATCTACTATTCCAGGCGCTCAACGCCACGTTCACCTTGGGCCGTTTCTTGGGGATTACGTTCAATTGGCAAAAATCTGTACTACAGCCATCTCAGCGTATTACTTTTATAGGCGCAGACTTAGACACAAAAAGAATGCGCGCCTTTTTACTGGCAGCAAGAATTCAGGTTCTACAAAACCAAGTCAAATCCTGTCTTCCCCTATCAAGAGCTCCGGCCCATCGGATTCTACAACTGTTGGGTTCGATGGCGTCAACCATACTCTTAGTCCCTTTAGCCAGACTTCACATGCGAATATTACAATGGCTCCTGTCGGTTCAATGGTCCTATCAGGAACTTCCCTTGAACCATTTAGTCATGATCACGGAGAGTTGCCGTCGGGATCTGCGTTGGTGGCTCCTCCAATCCAATCTTGACCAGGGGCGACCCTTTATTCCTCAATGTCCCGTTGCCACTGTGACTACGGACGCCTCCCAGGTAGGTTGGGGGGGGTCATTACCTGGACAGGTCGGTCCAAGGCACATGGCAAATCCAGGAAACGCATTTGCATATCAATATCCTGGAAATGAGAGCGGTACTCTTGGTGCTGCAAGCTCTCCATCACGCTCTCCCGCATGGTCCGATTGCTATCCTTTCCGACAACATGTCGGTAGTTTGGTATATAAACAAGCAAGGTGGAACCAGATCTTACCTACTGTGCAGAGAAGCCATGAGACTTTGGCACTGGGCGGTAGCTACCAACCGCTTTCTAATGGCAACGCACATACCGGGGAAATCCAATGTGATTGCGGACAGATTAAGCAGAACCATTCTCTTACCCCACGAGTGGTCCCTCAACCAGAGAGTAGCTGCGAAAATCTTCGCCAAATGGGGCCTCCCTTGCTGCGATCTGTTTGCCAGCCCTCACAATGCGAAATGCAGAGAGTTCTTCACGCTGTTCCCCTCCCAGGGACAGATTCCCAGGGACGCTCTGACCCACATTTGGCCCCCCGGTCTTCTTTATGCCTTCCCTCCGGTTCCCCTCCTACCGAGGGTGATACAGAAGGCCATTTACCTGGAGAGCGAGATGATTTTGATTGCCCCGCACTGGCCTCGTCAAGTTTGGTTCCCTTTCCTACAGAGGCATGCGGTAGAAGGTCCATGGTTTCTGGACCCGGTGCCAGACCTGTTGACTCATCAGTCAGGACGGCTTCACCCGTCTCTCAGGTCTTTGAAGTTGGCGGCATGGTTACTCCACTTCCATCCTTAGTCCGAGACAATTCTCTTTCTCCGGACGTGATCCACATATTGTCTTCTTCTCATAAACCTTCCACTGTCAAACTTTATTCCAGCAAATGGAAAAGGTTCACCTTCTGGGCTCAGGAACGAGGTATAGACCCCCTTACTGCACCAGTATCGGAGGTTCTGAATTTCCTGGCCTCCCTTTTTCAGTTGGGCTCTTCAGTTTCTACCATTAAGGTTCAGCTAGCGGCTATCTCTAATTTTCATGCTTCCTTTGAACCTTCATTGATGTCTCACAAACTTTGTAAAGCTTTCCTTAAAGGAGCATGGCTCCTTAGGCCTCCAATATCTCACCCTGTCCCCCCTTGGGACTTGAATATGGTTCTTGCTGCCCTAACTGCCCGCCCTTTTGAACCAGCTGCTACCTGCGATTTGAAATTTCTGTCCTGGAAAACGGCCTTTTTAGTGGCCATAACTTCCGCCAGGCGGGTTTCAGAACTTCAAGCTCTTTGTTCTGATCCTCCCTATTTGATTTTTCACAAACATAGAGTGTCCTTGAAATTAAACCCCTCCTTTTTACCAAAGGTAGCCTCTTCTTTCTGTATTCAACAAACTATAGAGCTCCCTGTGTTTTTTCCAGAGTTCTCTAATAACGCAGAATATATCTTGCATCAATTAGGCGTCCATAGACAACTGCGTTTTTACTTGAATAGAACCGCTCAGACGCGGAAATCAAATCAACTGTTTGTTTCCTTTGCAATGAACAAATTGGGTCAACCAGTAGCTAAAACCTCCATAGCTAAATGGATTAAAGATTGTATCTCTTTCATTTATTCACAGGCTAACAAAGAGCTTCCCTTTCCAGTCAAGGCTCATTCTACCAGGGCAATAGCTACTTCTGTAGCTTTTCACTCCAAATTATCAATAGATGATATTTGTGCTGCGGCTACCTGGACTTCTCCGCACACTTTCATTTCTCATTACAAATTGGATGTGGTTTCTCGAGGCAGGGCTTCTTTTGGTTCCACAGTTCTCAGGAGTGTTTTCCAATGAGCCACCCGGGATTTAGGTGCTAGGGACGCTGTCCCATCAGTTATGAATGTAGGCGAGATAGGATCCCATTACATCTTTTAGTTATGTACTTACCATAACTTCGGATGTATGGGATCCATCTCGCCTACATTCATAAGTACCCACCCTCCTTCCCCCTTCCATTCGGATTTAGAGGAGATGTAGTTCCATTTGGAGATCTTCTCTTGAAGAACTTTAGTTGGTTGTAATGACTACTAGTTTTTCTGTGTTTGCATGGATGTATGAAAGCGAACAAACAAGATCTGGGGAAGCAGGTGTAGTGCATCCTGGGATAGGGAGTAGCCCAGCCAATAAGAGACTTCATTCTAGTGTATTAGTTGGCCGAGTCGGAGCCGATGGATCGGCTCCGAGCCCATCAGTTATGAATGTAGGCGAGATGGATCCCATACATCCGAAGTTAGGGTAAGTACATAACTAAAAGTTAAAATATTGACCCTTCGAGACACACTCTCAGTGAATCTGATTACCATGTAACCAGTTAAATATTACAAATGGTTCAACAACACGCTATACTGAGCGTTCCCATTTGTAGTCTAAGTACAAGGTCTAAAAAACAAAGTAGGTTGCTAGTGTAGCCCGATGCAACATTTCCTCCTACCTGTCTGAAGTTCCTAGTTCAGTACTTTTCACGTTTCAGTTGTCCCTTCTCTTCCTCTGTAAGCAGAAAACAGTGACGATTGTGTTTATGGGATGTACTACGTTATTCTTGGGCTCGGATTGTTATTGGCAAAAGAGAAAGGAGTTACTTTTTTTGCATGTGTTGGCATAAATGCCACTTTTCGGCCAATGCTTGAAAATAGTTCCTCTATACGTAGTACAACCAAAATCTTTGAAGTTATATCAAAAATGACAGGCAGAATGCAATTAAAATAAATGTTGCAGTGTCGAAATAATAAGATAGCAGTAACAAGTTTATTGTGACACGAATTAGTAAGCTCACGGGATAGTTAAACTGTGTTATCTTACGCTTATAACAAGTTATTTTGATGAGTAAATTCATTCGGTATTACTTATCGTGGATATTAGCTTATAAAAGACGGACCCTGACAGGGTGGAACATGGAACATCCATCACAGGTACTTGCGTATTATCGCAACCACATTCGTACCGCATCGTTTTTTGCCATTCTGCTGTTTGTAGTACAGTATTTTCATACAAGTTATAAAGTCCTTGTACTGTGGACAAAAGTACTCAATTTGAACATTAAACTGAGGTTCCTTTATCCCTGCATCCTCTGTGTTATTGTATTCATTTTTTAGTTTTGAGTTAGTTATAATGATACATTCAACAGGTAAAAGTGTAGGCGTGTAGCATGGAGTGCACTGACAGTGGAAAGGAAATGAGTGAATGTAGTGGGAACAGTGAGGCAGGTACTGGGGAGATTCGGCCGCAAATGTCTGCATAACTGTCGTGGTGGTGTTTTGGTAGTGGAAGTGTGCGTTAGAGTAACGGAGCTAGTAGAAGACGGTCTGCCACTACCTGTAACACAGTAATTGTACAGATTTTTGCTTCAAAAATTCAGTCTGTTCCTCATAAAAAATGATGTTTTCTTAGGGTTGCCACCTTTTAACAAGGCCAAAGTGGGACATGGGGGTGTGGCCAATAGGACAGGGGTGTGGCCAACATGACACTGGACACCGCCCCCCCACGACATCACCAGAGGTGTTAAAGGAGATGCAGTATTACAATTATGGATACAACATTGTGACATTACAGCATACTGAAAACTCAAACCATTTAAATGAAGTGAACTATTACTACAAAAACACATTACTCAGTTGTAATAGTAAATAAACTTTAAAGGAATAAAAAACACACTACTCAATAAACAGACACTTGTTTATTTAAAAAGTTAAAAAAATTCATAAACCAACCATGACTATTCAGAAAGAAAAGGTTCATAGGTTCATACTAGGCTATCTGCCCTGGGGCATTTATAAGCCTAGCCCGATTGTGTTTGGCTTACGCCACCCCTTGATTTGAGTTTACTGTTCCCTTTTTAAAGTTTAGTTTACTGTGCCTCTGTCTAATAGTGACAAGGAAGTAATCCCCGGGACAAACCTACGATCCCCCAGCCACTCATCAAGATTCTTCTTGAAGAGAGTCAGTGAGGTGCTCTGCCTAACATGAATTGGAATTCTATTCCAGAGCGAAGGGAGCCTCTGGGTTATGAATCTGTCTCTCCAGCATGTTCTATTTATTTCTGTGCTGAGGTTCAAGTCCCTCGAGCGCATGGCTCTAAGGGATTTAGATTTACTGAGGTGGAGCATGTCCATTAATTCTGGGTTGGACATAGCTTTATATGTCAGGCATAGATCGCCTCGAAGTAGGCGGTATGCAACTGAGTAGAGCTGGAGTTTTTCTAACCGAGCAGCATATGGCATCTGTTTGAGTCCCTTGATCCTCCTGGTGAGGTACTTTTGGGGTCTTTCTAATTGCTGCAGGTGTCGGGTAAGGTACATCCCAAAGGGGGCATTGTATTCTATGATGGGCCTGATGAGGGATGAATAAAGGTGCACGATTACCTCTCTTGATCTAGATGTGAATCCTTTCATGATGAGGTGGGCTATGTAGAAGGTCTTTCTGACCACTTTGGCAATGTGCTTGTCAAAGGAGAGATTGCTATCAACTTGGGTCCCCAGATCCCTAATTACTTTCTCTGTACTTAATGGGTTACCACCTATGTAGTAATTTGTGGGCACATTGTTTTTGCCAAAGGGTATGACTATACACTTTTTGACATTTAGATTTAGACCATGGCTCTGGCACCAGTTATCCGTCTCTGCGAGATCTTTTTGAAGGATGTTTGTGTCAGCTGGAGAGTCGATTGCAGTCATCTGCGAACTTGGTGAGCCATAGTCCTCCCACGTTGGCCTGTACCTCAGAAAAGTAAATACCGAACAAGAGAGGTCCCAGGACAGAACCTTGTGGGATGCCACTTGTGACCGGTTTTGAGTCTGACATGGCTCCAGCAACTCTGACTCTGTGGGTTCTGTCTTTGAGCCAGTTTGCGACCCATCTTGTGACATAGGGGTTTATATTTAGGCTGGATAGCTTATCTATGATGCCCGAGTGGGGTATTGTGTCAGATGCCTTTGCGAGTTCCAGATAGGCTGTGTGGACTACCTTCCCTTCATCTATGGCCTTGGTGACTGTTTCGAAGAAGTCGACCAGGTTCAAAAGGCAGGATCTGCCCTTGACGAAGCCAAATTGGGTAGGATCTAGTGTCTGTAGGTCCCCAATGTCTTTGTTTATGAGTTCCATGATGATCCTCTCCATAGCCTTGCAGACTAGGCTAGTCAGGCTTATGGGGCGACAGTTTCCAGGGTCCCAGAGGCCACCTTTGTGGAGTGGGACCACTGTTGCTGTACGCCATTCTTTGGGCACATATCCTGTAATGAGGCTGAGATTGTACAGCAGTTTTACTTGAGGGATTAGTTCTTCTTGGAGTTCATGTAGGACGCAACCCGTGACACCATCTGGTCCCATGGAAGCAGTGTTTTTTGCTTTGGAGAGGGTGGCCTTCACCTGAGCATCAGAGATGTTTGGGAGGCTGCACTCTGCTGGGATAGATACTTGCTCTTTTGGGGGGGGGAGAAGTTTGCACTGAACCTGTCTGCCAGGATATTGGCGATGTCTGTGGGTTCAGTGTATTTTTTTGCCGTTTAGAATCAACTCAGAACAAGTCTGGGAGTTGCATCCCAGGTTCCTAACATAACTGAAAAAAGCCTTATGATTGTCTTTAGTGTCCTGTGCAATTTTTCTCTCGAAGCTGGCCTTGGAGGATTTTATGAGGGATCTTAATTTTTTGCTAGTACTGATCAGAGATGCCTTCCCTTTAGGGATTTTGCTCTATCATGTAGTAGCTTCCTCCTTCTGTTGTACACTTTATTTATGGCTGGGGTCCACCAGACTGGACGGCTGCCTTTGGATGATTGGGTCTTGATTTTGTTTGGGATAGCATGATCCATGCATTCCTGGAGATGTCCATAGAATGCGTTTATATAGGATTCTGCAGTTTGGGCCGTAGATTCCACTGGCCCTGGGGCCTTGAAGGATTCCACTTCTGTTTTGAGAAGTGTGAAGTTCGCTTTTGAGAAGTTTTTCACTGTGGTTTTCTGGGCTGGGGGTGGGGGTCGGGATGTGGATATCCAGTGAAATTAATTTATCGTCTGATCTTACCAATGAGGGATATACTTCTGGTATGGAGCATAGAGTCCCCATGTTGGTAATGATCAGGTCTAGTATGTTTTCCCCTCTTGTGGGAGTGGTGACTAGTTGTTCCATAGCATTTGAGTTTATAAATTCCAGGAACCTTTGGGCTAAGGTGCTGGGGCTTGAGTAATGCTCCCAGCCTATGTTTGGGTAGTTGAAGTCGCCCAATATAATGGTGTTCGGAGAGATCTTCATGTTCTCCAATGTTTTCAGGAAAGCCGAGTGGGATTCCTGACTTTGAGAGGGTGGTCTGTAGGATGCTATAAACTGAAAAGCAGTCTTGCCCACTGTCAGTTGCACATGGATGGTCTCCGATACTTCATGCAATGCCACTAACCTGGAGGTGTGGATATCCTTGATAAATATGGAAACTCCCCCTCCTTTTGTGGGTCGGTCCGGGTTTTGGGGCCGAAAAGCATGATATGGGGTATAACCTGGTAGTGCTGGGGTGCTCTCTGGAGCCTTGAACCAGGTTTCTGTCACTGCACAGATATCGATGTTCTCCATACCGAGGAGAGTTTCGAGTGCATGCATCTTGAGGTTAAGACTTCTGGCGTTTAGCAGCATTACCCTTAGTTTCTTGTTCCTTGTGCTGTCTATGGAGATAGGTTTGACTTTTGAGCCTTGCCTAAAAAAGGCACTATGGGGGTGGCAAGAGCCTTTGCCAATATCCAAAAGCCTAGGGGTGACAGGTGCAAGCCGTCCCTAGCGAAGCAACGTGGCTTGTCGAGCATGTCATCCCAGGCTGACAGACACTGGATCCCCTTTGAATGACACCAAAATTTTAGCCAATTGTTAAAATCGATCATTTTGTCTTTATACTGTGGCATCATTCTCGGTGAGGGTAAGATGCTGCTTAAGGTCAGGGTCATACCGGCCTGGGCTACATGATCAGAGAGCTCTTCTATGTCTCTTTTCATGTAGTCGAGGGAGGTACGTCTCAGGTCATTAACGCCAGCATGTACAATGACTGAGTCATATTTGTATTTGCTTTGGAGTGATCTGAGTGCTTGCGTTATGTGGCGGATCCTAGCACCCAACAGGCAGCTCACTGTGACCTTCTCTTTATTCAGCCTGGTGAGCGGGACGTCAGTGTGTCTGACAATAGAGTCACCTATTACAAGAGTATCAGGTGTGTTATTCAGCCTTAAGGGCTGTGACTGCTTGGCACACTGATTTTGTGTGCTATGTGTTGTACATGTTTTGTTTTGGGGTAGTGTTTGCTTGGATGTCTGCTTTGGAGGTCTCTGTTGCTTAGGTAGATTTTTATTTAGAGCCTCCGAGTATGTTTTTGTGTTTTTATGTGTTTGGTTCGCTGTTGTGGTGGGACTATGTGATACTGGAATTGTGTTGTGTGAGGTTACCTTCTCCTCCTGACTGGTTACACCAGTTTTGAAATGAGAGAGCTCAGCCTCCAGTTTGGCTATATGGTTGCATCTCTCACATATATTTGAACCTGTTTGGAGGAGGAGAGGGTTGTCCATGTACATGAGACAGTTGTAACATTGCCTCAAATTTCCCAGATTCACCAGCTGGACTGGAGAGGAAACCATTGACTGACTTTTGGACATGTTAGAGTAATATAGGGAACTGAATTAAAACGGACCAATAAGGGACAAGGTAACCGTAGAGAGTATAAGGGTAAGTAGTGCCTATGGTTTATTAGTGCTAACTTGTAAAATTACTTATTTGGACCAGTGAGGGGCCTTAGAATGAGAATATGGTGTTTAATTTGAGAGATAGAGCGGTTCTAAGGGAAAAAGTGAAGAGCAGACTTTGTGGAGCCAGGAATAAGTGGAGCCAGGAATAGTTTAAACCCAATTAGGCGGTGCTGCCCGATGTTGCGCTATGCGCAAAAACGCACAAAGCCGCGCAAAAGAGGGTTTTAAGAGAGGGAGATCAAGGAGTTAGGAACTGACCCAAAATGGCCAATAAAACTACAGTTTCAAGGCAGTAACCACTCCCACAGGGGCAGGCAGGCTGCTCAATGTTTATCACTGCCACTGATGAACACAGAGACTTCCCTTTAGCCCAAGCAAACAATGGCCTCCAAGAAACTTACAAACAGTTCAGAACAGCAAATCTGTAACTGAACTTTTTTAAATCTCAGAAAAGTGGGAAAAAGCAAGATTTTTTTTTTGTTGTTGTTTTTTTTAAGGAAAGCAGAGGTTCACAAGTATCAACAAGTTAGAACAGTGCAGTAAATGACCCCACACTTGAGTGCTAGGCCAGAGACAGATAAAATGCAAGTTTTAAGAAAAAACGATTTTAAAAATAAGTGCAGGCAGGAAAAAAATCTGCATACCACATACAAGCCAAGTATAAAATTATGACTTTTTATTATCAATTAAAGCTAAAGCAAAGAAAAAACACAAAACTACATACTGTACCCTAGTACTACATACTGCACACTAGCAAATTTAACGCTAAACAAAGAACACAAAATTAATAACTGCACCCTAGTACTTTATACTGCACACTAGTACACTAAATCACTTTTTTTTAAAAGTGTATTTTGAATTGGATTTTATGGCTTGAAGAAGGGCCCGATTTGAAATAATATTTGAGTAAAAGTCACAACATTTCATCCGGTAATACAATCATCATTAGTTCGGCTTTTAACAAGTCCACCCTACATCGGTTTTGCACATCCGTCCATTTACTTTTCACCAAAGAAAAAAATCTTTCTGCAAATGCGTTTGAGGTCGGTATAGATAAAACCCTAGCAATTACCGGATATAGTGTAGTCAGTTCAGGCTCTTCTTTGAAAAGCTTCAGCCACTTCTCTCCTGGGGTCAAGCTTGTGTTACATAACTGTTCCAGAAAGGGCCTAATAGCCAAGTAGTCCCTAAAAAGATAATCTTCATCTACATCCTGCAGACTCAGGGCAGTGGTCACATTAAGTAAGTCACTGAAAGCAAAGGGCTCATTTAGAGATAATTTAGATAGTGTAAACAAGTAGTTGCTTTCAGTATAATCAAACCACTGTTCCAGGTGTTTCACTGCTGTCTCCAAGAACACAATGAAGTCTCTTTTCAGTTTGTTAGCAGAAGTGCTATCTAATGCAGGGACGTCGGGAGGCATACGCACTGTACTGATTTCAGTACAACTTCTTAGAAGAGGGGGTAGCATTTAAAAAAAAAAAAACGCATTTAAAAAAAAAGTACATATTTTTTAAAGGTTGTTGGCTCCTTTAAGGGGGATACGAGCCGGTCAGAAGTGAGCCACGTCATGTCCGGCTGGCCGCGAGCGGGAAAGAAGACAATCGCAAATGGATTATTTATCGCGCGCAGGAAATGTGAAGATGGAAGGCAATCGAGTGTTACGAACAGATTATCAGGTAAGGTGTGTGTGTGTGTGTGTGTATTCTGAAGACTAATTTTTAGATGAAGAAACTATTTTTTTGTCAAAGTAATATATTAAAAGGTTAGTTACAGAAACAGTTCTAAAATCATCATTATTCTTTTTCTGGTAGTTCCTGTTTCTGAAATACAGTAATAACCACCAGGGCAGGTTTTGGAGGGCATAATGGAATGGTTAAAATGGACTCTGCCTCTGGTATTGCACTTCATCACACACCAGGTAGTCCTTAAACTCCCGGTAATGACTCCATCTTTCCGTGTTATTGCTTTCCTAATACACAACCTCTCTTGCCTTACTGTTCACTTATTTTGAATCTGCTTCAACTTCCAGGTGAAATAATGTCTTTTATAATTCTAACTAGCTAAACTAATATCTACCTGCTACGATCAGTAAAAGTCTCAGCAAGAAGCACAGATCGTTTTGCAGCACTACATTTACTGTTGCAAAGTTTCAGGAATCAGTATTCTTCATCAGTTGTACAGTGGGTGGCCCATTCAGTTCTTTACTTTGCAGAAAGAAACTTTATGCTCTGGTCAGTTGAATTCAACTTTTACTTACACATAATAGATCAAAATGCATGACTTGCCTTCAAAAACATTTGTGTTTGCATTTTCTTGAAGCCTATATTAAGTTTCTTTTTCCTTCTTTTGGAAAAAAAAAGCTGGTTTTGCTAAGTCATCTTTGTCATAGAAGTCAGACTGTGTCACTGTTGTAAATTCTGAATGTACAGGTCATTCAGTTTTCACCTGATTCATGAGAACATATTTTCCTCTGATATCCTGAAGTTTTTGTTCAAATCCATAGTTTCTTCTTTGTAGCTTATGCATCTTTTTTCTTTCTTTCTTCACACAGACATATCTTTTTAGAGGCGCAATATTTGAGTGTACAGTATGTATTGGAACATTACACTGAATTGCATTATGATATCAGTAAAGAAAAGAAAATCTTTTCAAGATGTTTAGTTGTTTGTATAAGCTGTTCCTCTATATAAATGTTATCAAGCTGTTTAGTTGCTATATAGGTACTTTGTCCCAGTGTCTGTGTGTGTGTGTGTGTGTGTGTGTGTGTGTGTGTGTGTGTGTGTGTGTGTGTGTGTGTGTGTGTCACAGTGATGTGTAATAAGAAACAAAAAACAAAATAAAATAAAATTCTTATCTTGCTTGCCACACTAATCCCACAAGGCAATTGTCTTCTGTAAAATTATAATTTAACATGAACTGCAGGCTTTGTTAAAATCACTGTAGCCTTAGCAACACCAGGATCTGCTTGTCAACATTCCTAGTCAGATAAGGTCAAAAAGCATGACACCAATGAAATACAAATGTCCAGGTCCATTTTCATTTGGTGAATTGGCTTGAGGACCATTTTTAGCCATGGCTATGGCTAGAGGCCAGCACAGTAAAGTTCAGGAATTAATGTAATTGATTTTAGCCATAGTACGGACAGTTACAAAGCTGAACAATTATAGGGCAGGTATTAGTTCATTTAATTGACATACAAATGCAATTAAAGTCTGAAAAAAGTGTATGCTTGCTAAGAATACTCAAAGTAGAATTCCTATTGTCAGCAATTTTGTAGACAAGAGTTGGAAACTACATAGCATGGCTGTGTATGTGCTTAAAATTAAATACGTTAGAAATTAATGAAAAAAAAAAAACAGGTAGTGGATTAAATGAGTGGTGAAATAAGTTGGTGAGGGGGTTTTATTAAGCTGACAAGGAAAAAAGAGAAAATGGAAAGCTATTCAAGAATGTAGGCATACTCACTGGACTCAAATGAGTACTTGTTTGTGAGCATCTCTTGTATACTGTTACTCAAGGTGTACTGAATACTAAGAACTTTATAATATTTGCAGACATGCTTAGCTGATATGAAATAGCAATGCACCTCTAAAAAATCACTATTTTATGGTTTTAAGTGCCAGCAGCCGAAAATAATGTATCCCTTTTCTATATGTATATGTATATATATATATATATATATATATATATATATATATATATATATATATATAGATATATATATATATATATATATATATATATATATATACTATCTCACTCTCTGTATTTATATATATATATATATATATATATATATATATATATATATATACTATCTCACTCTCTGTATATATATATATATATATATATATATATATATATATATATATATATATATATATATATATATACTGTCTATCTCACTCTCTGTATATATGTATATATGTGTGTATATATATATGTGTGTATATATATATATATACATATATATATATATATATATATATATATATATATATATATGTATATAGGGACAACATCATTAGGACTTGAATACATTTTTAAATGACAGGTGGGTTGTAGGGGCAACGACCTTAGGTTTGAGTACAAAATATACATTTCTAGCTACAACTCAGCAATAGGAGATAGAGCAGGATGCACTCCCGTGTGAACCTGGTTGCTGAGTAATTTCCTCATCATTCTGTCCATATCAGCTTCTGACAAATGTCTGTTAGACCTGAAGGATGAAGATGAGAAAGGGTGTCCAGAAGCTCTCTTGACTGGTGCCACCTGGAAGAATGGGAAATGTGGGAAATGCCACATGGAAAATGTCAGCTCTGGAAAAAAATCATTGTTCCCTATGAAAGGGAGGCCTGGAGGTTTTAGAAAATGGATCCAATGCAAAAAATGGATCCAAAGCTTTAGATACCTGAGCTGCTAGAGCTGAAGAGAGAGCTGAGGAAGAACAGCGGTCAAGGGAATCACTTTCTAGACTTTTTAGCCTTTTCTTTTTTTTATCTCTCTTGTCCCCTTTGTGCTTCTCTGAAAGCCTCTTTCTGAATAGTGACACACCAGAAGCAGAAGACAGAGCAGGTGGAGTGATGAGACCTTTGAGGACTGGTTTGTTCTGATGTTTGACCACTGTCCTATGTCCAAAGGAAGTGCAGATGTCATAACCCCTCATCTAAGCGACAAGTCCCCAAACAATAAACACACTTGGCACTGTTGTTTGAATTGGACATTTTATTACCACAAGATGCATACTTCTTGAACCTTGTAGGTTTATCTGCCATGTCAAAAGGGAAAACAGCCACAATAACAAACATGGCATGACAGTTGGAAGAATAATACCAACTATGGTATAGAGAAAACCCTATAGAGCAGAGGACAGCAAAAGCAGTATACCTTCAATGGGGATACAAGATATCAGGTAAAACACTGGTAGGAGAAGTAGAAAGGGCCATGTGACCAAGAAAGGCAACAACAATTAACTAAACTCTTTTTTGGGGGGGGTGAAGAAATATGAAAAATTAGAAAATGTTCATCGTGTTTCACTGTTGCAGTCCATGCAAAATGGGTTATCTGGTCCCCCGCCAGAATACCAAAGTCCATGAGTGTGTGAAAATGCCCCCACAGAATACACCTGCTAGCTACAGGTGTGTGTGAAAATGCCCCCACAGAATACACCTGCTGGCTAATGTTCAGGCTCAAACCCTGTACCTTTGCTTCAGGGTAAGAAGAGCCTAAAGTCCTTAACCACCACCATTTCTGAACTTTGTTCATATTTGTTTTTCTAATGGTTGTTAGCTATGGTGAGAATTGAGAACTGAGAACTGAAGTTGTATTTCCCCCATTATTTTTTTTTGTTGTGTGTCCAGGTTTTTTGTGCTAAGGTGTGAAGTGAGAACTGTATTTGTATTCCCTCATTATTGGCTTTGTTTGTCCAGGTTTTTTTCTGCTAAGTGGTTGAGAGCTATCTAAATGATAGCCATTAAGTTTGTCTTCCTATTTTTAAACTGCTGATTTAGTATAGTGGTATATTGCACTGACTGTAATGCATATGGTTCTGGGTTCAAGACATGCATGGTGATAACACAGCATTTTATTCTAGCAACTTTCCAAAATTATACAAGCAATGTTTAAAATGTGTCCCTGGTTTTTGGGCCCCCCCCCCAATAAATGTTGGCTTTTTCCAGATTTCTTATGCTGCAAAGTTCAGAGATACAGTTGAGTGTTGACATTTTACAAGGAGCTGAGAGCTGCAGGGGAACTAAAGTTTAGTGCTGCTTATGCTTGTCTGCTTGTACTGTTAATAGCACAACAGG
The DNA here is from genome assembly GCF_019279795.1 of Protopterus annectens. Lineage (NCBI taxonomy): Eukaryota > Metazoa > Chordata > Ceratodontiformes > Protopteridae > Protopterus > Protopterus annectens. The sequence goes on from NC_056734.1 coordinate 195,281,770, forward strand.
TAGTGTACTTGCTTTTGATGCAGAAGGCTGTGGGTTCTTCTCCCACAGTAGGTAGATGCATTGCTGATACTGTACTGTGTTGTATAGGGGGGTGGACGCTGTAGTCCATTTTGGCGAAGATATCTAGTAGTAACTATGAACCTGTTATCAGTTTGCCATCCATTCCCTATTGCAATATTACTAGCTTATCATTGCTTTTAATGCAACATAGGCAATTTATTCCTCAAGAGCAACAGGCACTTTATTTGTAGATGAAACCATGAAATATAAAGTTGTTTGCTAGCAGCAGCCTCTTCATTAGTTACAGATTTCTTTAATGTGGAATTATGTAGATGGCTTTTACTAGTTCAGAGATTGTGCATATTTACTGATACTGGTGGACTGTAGAAGTTTGAGTAGACTTTTATGATGGAAATGTTATGAATTGGGCTGTTTTGTCATTATTGGTGCATGCATTTTGTTTCATTGTTTACTGGAAAAATGTTCAAACCAATAAATTTAAAATGCTCTCTAACAACTATACTGTCTTGTACAAGGAATATAATTTAATACAATCAGGAAGGTGTATCAAAGAGCACGTGTATGTTTCATGTGCAAGGGGCCTATGATTTGAAAACAGCCCAAAGTTAATCTTTATTTGCCACTGGCAAAATTATTTTCTTTGAATGTGGGTTTCAATGCTGTTTCAATGAATGTGAGTTTCAAGGGCAGAGAAGTTTTAATGCTAAGTCTAGTTTCATTGTGAGACTACATTGCTTTGTTTAGCAGATATTTATTGGTGTTCGTGCTGTAAAATGCAAAATAATACTTTTCTGGAAAATCATTTAGGAATGAAGTCACTAAATAATGACCGAAATTAAGTTTCAGACGTCACAATCTTCAGAAAAATGCATGCTAAAGCAAGACCTTTTACTCTAGCAACTGTCTTATGTTTATACAAGATCAATTTTTAGTACTGTTCAATATATTTGGCCTTGTCCAGATTTCCTGCATTAACAGGTTGAGAGGTATGTGCAAATAAATCGCTTTATACAATTAGGAATATCCAAACCTCTCAACTGTACCCAATTTTGGCTCAAAATGTTGCTTTCCCCCTAATAATCTCTCCGCAAAATAGCAATTTTGGAAGAAAACGTGGTGGGTTTACAATTATAAATAATTGTAATGATCAGAGTTATACATTACTTTTATTTCAGAAATGCATGTAGATTCTCTAATTTTGTCAGCTGCTCAAGTTAACAGTGCTCATATTAAAATGGTGTCCCTTCTTTGACAGGTTCCCAGCTGTATTGTGTGGCAATTTTATATTTTTGCATCACATTTTTGGTGCGTTTTTCTGGCAAATTAGTGGCAAATCATTAAAGACTGAAGTTAGAAAATAATGGCAGACATTTGAGTTTCAGATTTCATACCTTTCAGAAAATCTGTACTAATGCAAGACCTACTACTATTCTATTATCTTTCTAAGTTTATAAGAGCAATATTAAAAAAAAAGTCCTTATTTTTGTGCCTTTGCCTCATTTTTATTTATGGGTTTGTTGCTCTAAGAGGTTGAGAGGTTTTGTGTGTGTGTGTGTGTGTGTGTGTGTGTGTGTGTGTGTGTGTGTGTGTGTGTGTGTGTGTGTGTGTGTGGTAGGTAGGTAGCATACCTCTCAACTGTCCATATTTTGCAGAATGTCCAGATTGTTGCCCCATATTTTTTGTCTGTTCCTCATAAATTTTGTGATTTTCTAGAAAATCATTGAAGGCTGAAGTTGCTAAATAATGAGACATTTGAGTTTCAGACTTCATGTCCTTTAGAAAAATTCATACTAGCACAAATCCTGTTATTTTAACAACTTTCTCATACTAGCACAAATCCTGTTATTCTAGCAACTTTCTAAGTTCACGAGAGCATTATTTAATATCTGTCCCTGTTTATTTTAGGCTTTGTCCATATTTCTTGCACTAAGAGGTAGGTAGGGGTGTGTGTGTGAATGAAACACCCTAGTTAGGGGTAGCAGGTAGTTAGTAATTTACTCAAGCTCAAAACCTGTACCTTAGTTACAGAAAACAAAAGCATGAATCCTCTACCCCAACTACCTTGCTGCATTTTTCAAAGAACTGACTTTCAGCTTCATTTTCAAGTCAAGGAACCCAGTTTGAGTGAATCTAAATTATATTACTGAAGAGGCATTACAGCGAATGCCTCTTCATCAACACTAAAAGAGCAAACCGTGAATTACGAGAATGGCCGTAGCTTGGCTGGGGAGGGGGGTAGCAGTTTGAGAGCTGTGAGTGCAAATTTGAAAATCCTAGCTACACCCCTGATCTAATGTGCTCATAAGTGCCCTAAGTTTCCCTTCAAAGAAAGCACCTTCAGCTCTTGCCTGCAGTTTTTGCTTCAGAGAGACCATTACACAAAAAGTTTCCATGGCAGTAAGTGCTGATTTTTCTAATGTACTTATATGTTCATTAAAATCAACAAGAACAGCACAGAGAAAGTGCAAATAGTACTGGGGCAGCATAGGCAATTCATTCTCACCATGTTCATTAGCTGAAAAGTACTGCCATATCTGCCAGGGGGGGGTCTCCTCTTCTCCCTGGGATAGGAAATAGGACTGGAGCACTGGGAGATTTTTCACTACTCTTTCAATGGCTGGGAGTAGTGACAGCCACCTTGTTGGCACATGTCTTAACAGACTCTCAAATTCCATGCCACAAAGCTCAAAGAAGTCTTTCAAGTCTCTGGTCCTTGTGGCAGAACCTGAGAAGTGGCTGAAAAGTTTCATTACAAATACTTCCACGTCGTACGGTAGTTGTGCTGCAGCTTTTTTGGCTGCATTGTGAATGATGTGGGCAACACAGTTAGCCTTCTGGAGTGATGGGCACTTTTCTTTTAATCTGGTATACGCACCAGATTTCTTCCCATAGTTCACACTGGCATTATCAGCCCCATAAGCTGAAATGCTGTTCCAGGGCAAGGAGTGCCTTTCCATAATGTTGAAAATTTGCTGTGAAATAGCCGGTGCAGATTCATCAGGGTTTTCATAGAAGTCCAAAAGGCCATTCACCACCCCTTCTTCTTTAGAAAAATACCTCACAAGTGGAAATAATTTTATGTTCCCCTTGTTGGAAGCATCTGATGAAATTGCAAATGAAGTGCCTGGTTTTTGAAGGTCATGCAGGAGGCATTCCAATGAGTGTGGTCCCAAAACATTTTCAACTATGGCTTCAGCCTTGGTTCTTCCACAAGATAGTTTCTTTGCGGTGTCCGAGTCACTGTACAACTGGCTGGCCAACTTTACTGCGCAATCCAAGCTGTTATAGGAAATATTGTGCTTAACAGCATGGAACACCTCAGAGGCTTCTGTTGTAATGATCCTAAGTTCTGGTCCCTCAAGGTTTGCGTTCCTTGCCCACTTTGTCAGCAGGTGAGTAGATTTAGCTTGAAGAATAGCAGTCTTATGTTGTTCAGTTGCCTCATGTCATGCCACATCGTTTCTTCCACCGTGGGTCACCAGAAATTCTCTCTTGCAGTACCTGCAGAACGCTTTGACATCACTGCATCTCTCAATCCAGTCAAATTCTGTTTTCCAAACATCCTGCCACTTGCACATTCTCTTGCTGCTGGTTGACTGAGATGAAGCTGCTGCTCTCTTTATGCTTGAATCTGTACTTACCTGATATGCAACATGTTTACCAAAACTGTGTTAGTAGGGTGCAGTATCATACTGGTGCACAGCACAAATCAACTGGCTCAAAAAACATTGGCACACGAAAGAACTGGCTCGAAAAACATTGGCACACAAAAGAACTGGCTCGAAAAACATTGGCACGCAAAAGAATTGTCTCGAAAAACATTGGCACGCAAAAGAACTGGCTAAAAACATTGTCACGCAAAATAACTGGCTTGAAAAACATTGGCACTTGAAAGAACTGGCTTGAAAAACATTGGCATGTGAAAGAACTGGCTTGAAAAACATTGGCATGCGAAAGAACTGGCTTAAAAAACATTGGCATGCGAAAAAATGGCTTAACAGTGGCACTCAAAAAAATGGCTTGAAAAACAGTGGCCCTTGAAAAAACTGTCTTGAAAAACATTGGCACTCAAAAGAACTGGCTCGAAAAACATTGGCATGCAAAAGAACAGAGGAATGGAGCAGAAAAGAGGTATTACAGTTTGAAAAAGGTCAAATAGTAAATGAGGTAATGTAGGGGGCATTTTGGCCATTGAAAACTAACATTAACACAGCTTGTAGAAAATGAAATGCATTATTTTTACCACCGAACATGCCCACCTCACCCCACCCCTCAAGAAAAAAAGTTAACCACATTCACTGAACCAAAAAAACACTAAAATGAATGAGAATGCACAGTGGATACCATAGACCTGATTTAACTTTTGACCACAGCAGTTAAAAGAAATGTATGACACTAATTTACACAGTGCAATGATCTATTAATGAACATGCCCAACAGCAGCACTGGTCGTAATCGGATTATAATGAAAACAGTACATTGTAAGTTTATTGAAGACATCACTAAAACACAAAATACAAACTTTGCTACTTATAAAAGCAAACTACCCTGTAACAACAACATGGTTTAGCACAATCTCAAATACACTGCATTAACTTCTGAGCATGCATCTGCAAAAAAAAAAAAAAACAGGAAAAAAGTCCGTAAACATTTTAACTTTTAAAAATACTTTTTGCAAGAGAAGTAAAATAAACTACAATGTACAGCAGAGTCCATGGGCTCCTTTTACCTCAAAACATTACCCAGCACAGCGATGCAATAAACGGGCCCAAGTAAAAGCAGCACACGCATATTCACATTACAAGCAAAGCAGGACATTTTAACCTTATTAAAAATGCATAAAAAATTAAATGCACACATTTACAAGTATAAATGAAAACAATCTTGAAACAGCTTCAGCTAATTGGCAACATGTACCTACTAGAATAATAAATGCACTACATTAACTGTTAACATTCCCCCTCAAAAGGTAGTCTTACACCACATACACATTGACTTGCAAGAACTAACAGGAAAAATTACCCAAACAGTATATCCCAACTTCATGAAAACAGCATTAAATTGCACACATTTCCACACAAAAAAGTGCAAACTATGCTCGAACATTTTCTATCTGCAAACAGAAAATACCCAGAAAAAGCTACGACAATAGAAATACATCACACTAAATTTATATTTCACTGCCCCCCACCAGAAATAAACAACTTCTATACACACAGTTCAGCCTTTTAAAAGTAATGCTTCCAAATCATACCCCCAAGAAAAATAACAATTACATATACATACAGGTTTTATCCCTTTAAAAACTACTACTCAAAAATCTCAAAATAACCACTGCACAGATTTAAATACTGCGTACTGCAGCCCCATCTACCTCTTAACATTAAAAAATTAAACCACAATATATTCCCATTTTAAACTACTACTCAAAAATCTCAAAATAACCACTGCATAGATTTAAATACTGCATTCTACATCCCCATCTACCTCTAACCATTAAAAACTTAAATTGTTTGTGTCTTTCGGCTTTTCCCGGTCAGGGGTCGCCACAGTGGAACTCCGGTCCGCTAATGATTGGCAGTTGATTTTTACGTACCGGCTTGCCAGGCCTGACGCACAACCTTCAACCGAAGGTATGCCCATTCACGCATGTCTCCACGCAGAAGACGCTCTAGCTGAGAATCGAACCGGACAGCATTTTACTGTGAGGCGACAATGCTACTGCAGCACCACCACCGCGGGTACCAAACAAGTACAATATTCCCATTGTAAATAACTAAAGCCACAAAATACTATGTTATGTACTTACCACTATCACAGTTTTTGCTGGGCTAGCTTGCTTCCTTCCTGCTGGAATGGCTAGTTGGATGACTGGCTCTGTCTGCTCAAGTGGCTGGGCTGGCTGGCAGGCTCCCTTGCTGGCTGGCTTTTTGCTGGCTGGCAGAATTTTCAGATCTTTTTTCCTTCACAGCTGTAGAGCACTAAAACAAACTGCTCTACAGCTGCGACCTTTATTGGGCTTTTCAAGGTAAATCTCTGCCCCCTCCAATCCCTGCAGCCAGTTACTGTTTAAATTACACCACCCGACCTAGCAGGGAATCCCTATAACTGCAGGTTCGGGTTGGTGACGTAGCCGCATTGCCGTGGAAAAACCGGAAGTATTTTCGGCTTTTTTACAGCAATGACAATTTGCGAGTGCGAAAAGGGGAAAATGGGACTTAAGTCCCACTGTTGGTGAATGTGGGAAGCGGGATGAGAAAGCTGACAACGGGACGGGTGGCAACCATATGTTTTCTGGCTAATCGCTTGGATAATCTAAGGAATAAAATTACTACATAATGACACACACTTGATTTTCTGACCATACCATTTAGAAAATACATTGTAACACAAGACAAGTTATTTTAGCTACGTTCTAAGTTTGTAAGACACTGTTTAAAGTCTATCCCTATTTTGACCCTTCGTCCCACAATTATGTATGGTTTTGTCCAGATTCCTTGAGCTAAAAGGTTTAGAAGTATGAGTTTACGCGAGGTGGCGATCCTCATTTTAGAAAAGAAAGGTTGACAGCGATGGCTATCGCTGCTAACATATTATCGAGTTGTTTGGAATGTGGTTGCGATGATATGTAAGTACCCCGTCACACTTAAGACGCAAACCTCTCAACCTCTTAGCTTAAGAAATCTGGACAAAACCTGATGTAATATGGGACAAAGGAACAAAAATGGGGACAAATTATAAATATTACGCTTATAAACTTGGAAAGCTGCTAGCCTAGAATAAAAGGATTTGTGTTAGCATGACTTCTCTTAAGATATAAAGTAGGAAATTCAAATGTATGCCATTATTTAGTCACTTCAGTCCTTAGATCATCCTAATGATTTGCCAGTAAACAAGAGATTTTATGAGGAAAGGGCCAAATATATGAGGCATAAAAATTTGGACAGTTGAGGGGTATGCTTGAGAGGTATGCCCATCTACATTTGAATGTTACTGGATTTAATTGAAGAAGCCATAAATAATGCTGGTTGCACCATATCCATATTTATAGCTACCTAATACAAATTTTATATAATTATTTAATTTTGTTTACCAAAGTAGAACAGCGATCAAACAATGAGCAATTACAGGCTTAGCCCAGAGTCATGAGTTTTAAATGAATACCACAATAACTCTAAAATTCATGCATGCATCATCCACGCTTCAAAATGCTTAGATACCTGACAAAGTTAATTCCTAATCTCAACATGTCATGTAGGATTTCAAAAGGTTTCCTTACATACGATGTACAATTCCTGTCTTCCTTTAAACTTTTCTCCTCCTCCTGCCCATTACATTGCATGTATTGTTCCCACAAATTCCATTTATTTCCATGTAGTTTGCTCCTTCCCTTTTCTAAAAGATCCAGTTTCCAGTTCTTTTCTCTCTTGTACAATATTCAATACTTCAAATACAGCTAGCTGGTTTACATCTTGATTTCCATTTTCTCATAATTTTTTTGTAGGCAATAGAATTCAGTTTAGGAAGGCCGTGCTATGTCCAGGCAATTCAGAGCCCGTGTCCCAGTTCAAAAGAATCATTTCTTTAGTTACAGCTCTTTGGTCCCCAGTATTTCTGACAGAGAAATCTGTAGGAAAAGTTTAAAATTTGGTAGCTCATTAAATTCTCAGAAAAGGTGTTCCCAGGTCCTTCTGTCTTCTCCATCACACCTCCAACATTTGTTATCTCCCCGAGGAAAAACACCTGTGCAAACCCTTTCATGGAACAATTGTAAACCTACTGCATACTTGGGAGCCATACGTATGTCCTCCAATTCTTCCCTTGTAAATTGCATTTCCAGTCTCTCTTCCCAATCTTTTCTAACCTCCTCTGATTGATTCTTATAGTTATTGCACAATGTATTATATGCCCTACTAATTATCCTGTTGGGGAGGATACTATTTCCTATTCACTCCCCATAATTTGAGACTTTATTTTTTACTGATCTGCTTGCCATTGTACCTTTGAATCATTCATTTCCCTCGGCAAAAAATGTTGAGAACTTTCAAGATTAGTTACTTGCACCTACAGATAGCTTGACTCTATGTAAAAGTAGTCAACAGTGAGAAAAAAATAGCAATGCATTAAGGAATCTTTGTAAATTAAACTCAGAAAAGAAGTTCTAAATTCAAATAATAACTACTAGACCAGGTCTTTTTCTTAGGACTCCTCTAACCCTCCCTGGTAAAGAAGGCAGTCTCTTACCTGCGGTCCAAACTTCTTCTTGGCCTCATCCCACTCCTTACTTTTCCCTCTCTAGTTATTTGCTCCTAATACCTTGGTTCCTTTGCTAGTTTTCTTCAGTAAATACCAGGCCCTCAAACCTGTCTTCGTTATTCCTACTTCAGTCACCCTTAATTGGAAAAATTTCATGTTTGCTTAATTCTTAGAATACTTCCTGCAACTTTATGAATGTAATATTCTGTATGGTCATTGTTATTCTCCTCAAGGATCTGCATCCAAAATCCTACTCTCCCCTTATTTCTTGAACTCCCCCCAACTTTATCATCATCCCTTTCCACTTTGAATTATAACCTTCTGCTTGTGTTATGTATATTAGTTTTAATGCATAGCTCTAAAATATTTCTTTAAACCATGTAATCCTAAAGCACCTTGCTCTATCGGGAGGATAAGCTTATTCCACTTACCACTTTCATTATCAGACATTATTTTTCCTTCAACTCTTTATTAATTAATGCCCAGATCTTCTCCTCTAGTTAATAAAAATGTGCCTGACTAGTACATAAAGTTAAAGGAACTATGAAAATTTTCACTGCGTGTATCTTGGTATCCATATTCATAAACAAGAGCTTCTAGTTTCTCAGTTTTTGTATAATATTTTATGTAGTCTCTTCCTGCACATCCTTAACAGCTATAACAGAAGTATTTTTAATCAGTACTCCTAAATACTGCATCTTATTTTGTCTCCATAAATATGGGTACTGCTGAACTAGTGTGTGTGTGTGTGTGTGTGTGTGTGTGTGTGTGTGTGTGTGTGTGTGTGTGTGTGTGTGTGTGTGTGGACGCACATAATTTACTGGTATAGCCTTTGTTTTATCTACATTAATTTTATATCCTGAAAAGACTTGAAACTGTCTGAAAATGTTACACAACACAGAAATGTCCATTTCTAGATTTATCAAGAACAGAATAATATCATCTGCAATTAAGGCCAGCTTTTCTTTAGTAGCATAATTAATATCTTTGAATTTGTGAGTCCCTTATTTTCTTTGCCAATGGCTCTAAATATAAAGCAAACAACAAAGGGGAAAGATGACACCCATGTATGGTTCCTCTGTTCAAATGCAACTTATTGGAGAGGAACCTTTCCACTTTAATTTTTGCATCCAGTCCTTCATATAGCCTCCTAAATAACCTTATTATTGTATCAAAGACTACAAATACTTCCATTTCCCTTCTCATAAAATCCCAGCTTACTCTGTTGAATGCATTCTCTGCATCAAGACTCAACAACATTGCTTATTTTCTTACATTCTTCTTCCCTCTGGGTCATAATTGTTCTGTTAAGGTTGTCAGATGTTGGCCTCCCCTCCACAAAAACCACAATGATCCATATCTAGAAATGATACTTTTTTAGCTAATATAGATGTAAAATTTTATCATCATAATTTAAAATTGAGCTATATGAGGCTGAGTCGTCTGATGGGTCTTTATCTTCTTTGCGTCTAATACCTTGGTTCCTTGGTTATACTGCCACCATAGCTTTCTTCTAAGATGCTTGTGCTTTTTCTCCTTTTAAAATGATATTAAACAAAATCTTCCAGATCGTTATCATTTCTTCCCTCCTAACCTCCAAACTTCCACATGAATACCATTTCTGCCTGGAGACTTCTCTTCCAATTGATTATACATCACCATTTTTATCTCATCTATACCCATCTTAACTATTACTTGCTTCCTCTAACCTTGGTATAATTAAGTCTTCCATAAATATTTCCATTTGTGCCCTTTCTTGGTTTCCACATTCATCTGCTTTATACAAATTTTCATAAAGTTTCTCTAATACTGCTATAGGATCTTGGGTTACTTTTCTTGTCATAGCTTCCCTAAGTTTGGTGATATCCCTTTCTACTTTCTGTTGCCTAAGTCATTGTGCTAAAAGTTTTTATGCTCTATCATTATCAAAAATAGTTGCTTAACAGCAATCTTTCTAAACTCATGCATATTATCTAAATACTCCCTTATTTTCTATTTAGCACTTTGCAGTTCTTTTGCTTTTTATTCTGTGAGAATGCCTTTATTCTGTAATAATTTAACCTTTGTCAGTCCCTCTAAATAATTTCTATGATTTATTAATCAGATCTCTTTCTCTTTTTTTCTATCCTATTCTCAACTCCATTTCATTTTATCCCACTCTGTAGCTGTCATTTCTGAATAAATTTATATTTTCTCTATTATCTCTCAAATAATTTCCACTACTCATTCCTTGAATTCCTGTCTTTTTAACAGATAGGTGGGAAAGTGCCAATACCTCATTTGTACTCCATTACAATGCATTTTATCTTAGTTTTTTATCGGTGCATGATCTGATATAGTTATTGGGTGTGTGTTGAAAGTTTTCAATTAAATGCACATTACCCTGTGAAATATAAATTCTATCCAATATAATCTAGTTATTGTACTTTGGGGAATAATATGTAAATTCTGTCAGAATTCCAGTCACTGAATCTATGCCTTCCATATGAACTATCTTCATAAATTCTTCAGAAATGTACCCTCTTGTGTTACGTTTTCTTTCTAGGTCTCCCTGATAAATCCTCATTATTGCAAATCAAGTTCTAGTCCACACTTATAAATAATACTCCCTGCAGAAAGCTGATAATTTCTCCCAACATTTTCTTAAGTTCCATAATAGCAGTTTTTGGTGGAATGTAAATATATGGCAGTGTAATCATCCTCCCTTGCCAAGAGCCCCTTACTGAAGAAATGTCCAAATGTGACCAGACAACTGTATCTGTTATACAGAGTTATTTCAATTCTTATTATAAGACAGCTAGACAGATGATGATACTGATGCACTCTCAGTAAAAATGTCACTAAATGAAAAACAAGCATTGTATACTTTATATACTTTAAACACTGTTATTTCTATTTATTTTTATTTATTTATTTACATTTGTTGACCAGGAGTGTCCGACTGGACATAGGTCCATTTTCAGCGGAGGCCCGGGGAGAAAAGCTCCACAGTTAAAATAAACAGACAGTAGTTACATTGGATTACATAGTGATTAACAATTTAACATAGCAATTACTTACAACATATTTACAGATAAAGAACATAGTACATCAGTGGACAACTAGAATCTTTATCTGTGAAGTACATAACAGACATTAACAAATGTTACAATAAGACGTTCCTGCTGTATAATAAGTACTAGGCTTATGAGCATCTGAGCTTGCTATAATCAAGGTAGTTAATGGAGTGGAAAGAAAGGTAGTGGTTGGATGGGTTGGGTGATATTAGAGTGGGAGTTGGAAAGTCCCTGTAATGCAATGCTCATGTTATTTTTGATGCAAATGTCATGCAAAGCTAATTTAAACATCATGCAAAGCTCATGTTATTTTTCTCATTTCTGTTATACCAAAATCATGTTATTTTTAAGATAAAACTGTCCCTGTGGTTCTAACGTCTCCTTCTTTCATTGCTAAAATGCTATTTTCTATATAAAAAGTCCCTGCAATGCAAATGCCTCTTTCTGAAGTGCTGACATGCAAAAAAAAAAAAACAGCTATATTAATGGTAAATCACATTGTCTATGGTATTTAGGGTTCTGGGTTCGAGCCTAGCAGAGGCTGTGGATTTGGGGAGGGGGTTGGCATAATGGTTAAGGTGTTCACCTTATAGACACAAGGTGCAGGGTTCAGGTCTCACATAGGGTAATTGGCTAGGCTTAAAAAATGGCCCACAGGGGCAGTTAGCCTAGTACTAATCTATGAATCTATGAAATCCATGTTATTTTTTGAGAAGCAACAGTCCATGTGATACAAACGTCATTGCTGAAGTGTTATTTTTGATATGGAAAGTTTCCTGTGATGCAACTGTCTCTTTCTGTTGCTAATATGCAACAGTTCATGTTATTTTAGATGAAGCAGTCTCTGTAATGTAAAATCAATGATACTTTATTTTATAACAGGATGCCATGAGCCCATAGCTATATGTTATTAATATCGAAACTAGACATTTCTAATATATCAACAGCTAACTGTTCTTGCAAAGCAAGCTATATTATTTTGAAAACCTGCTGTTCAGCCTTGCATACTTTTCCTTTCTGCACACACAGTATTTTTGGGAAAAGCATTTTAATTTACACAATATCATCAATTTCCATTTTATTTAAGACCCATGAAAATTGTAAGACAATTTACAAAACAATACGATCTTCAGTGCTTTGCATCTCTCTATCCAGTGCTGCATACAAATCCCTTGCATTTATTTCTATTTCTTCATACACTGTACTAGTGTTGACAGTTGTAACTTGATTAATACTTTTATTAACACAGATTTTAACACACATACAAACTGTTGCGATTAAGCAGATAATGACAATAAGAGCAATTAATGAGGTAATTATAGTACCCCCCCATCCTGAGAATAATCCACTTAGCCAATCTGACCATTCTGTACTCCATGTTTTTCTAACTTTTGAGGAAACTTCTGCAATCCTCTCTAGATGTTGATGTATAGATTCTGATTTATCAGGAATATATGCACAGCACTCAGTTTGAATTAAAGCACAAACATCCCCCTGGCGAGGAAGTAGGTAATCGAGAGCCATTCTGTTCTGGAGGACCATTGTCCTCATTGCTACCATTTCCTCTGTTATATCTGTGATAGCCCCATATGTTGCATTTGTTAAAACTTCCATTAGCTTTGCAACCTTTTTTAGTTCCCATATTGCTTTGGCAGAGCCATACCGTGGAAAAATCCCAGCCCCTGAGATAACTCCATCCCCTAAGTCCAACTATTTTAAGTCTTCTCCAAGCTTGGAGAAACTATCATGAACTTTCCTTTTCCTTCTGTGATTTCTAACCTTTTCATTTGGCAATGTATGAGTAATTCTCATCATTGGAACTGCAAATCCTATGTAACATGGCCCTTGCCAGCCTACTGGTAACCATTTATATGCAGTTTTTCCACAGATGAAAAAGAAAGTGCTAGCCAGAATTGTAACATTTTCTTGGCCTATTAGGTTATTCATAGCTCCATTTTTGAAAAATTGTTTCATGTCTTCCTTAAAGGAAGTATTGTGGATTGCTTTCCAAACTGTTTTTATTTTATCAACTTCCCCATGGTACTTGAGTTTATCTCGTGACCATAGGTGATGTAGGGTGATGGAATAGTTACAATTACTAATACCACCCTAACTGTCCCTTTCTATTGAAAACAGAGTATTCCTCTTTCTACCTCCATTAAATGTAGATGTTCTTTTATGACTGACTGGTTTATAATTTTGTTTTAAAAGATCCTTTAAACATAAATCCTGTGTTAGTAATATCTACTGGAACTGCATGTAATGGCATTTTTCCCCTGTAAGGAATGTGGCTTCAAACCCAGCAGTTTGATGTGATATGTGTTTTTGCAAACAATCTTTGCATGGACAAAAATGTATTAATCTTAGGTACCCAGTCATGGTGGCCCTGCTTTTGTGACCTGTTATAGTGGAGTATTTCTCCCCATTTTTTTCTTTACAACCCTCTTATTTACATTGTGTGTTGTATGCACATCTCTTTTTTGAATAACATTTTCTTGATTATTTTCCTTGTCTACATTACACGCTTCAAGCATTGTAATTTGTTGTTTGTTTACTTGATACGCTTTTTCAAGCATTTTAACTTCTTCAAAAATATGTAAAACATATAAAATATAAAGTACAAACATTATAGTCCTTCTTCTTTCGGCTTTTCCTGGTTAGGGGTCACCACAGCGGATCACCTGTCCGCTCATGATTAGCAGTAGAGTTTTACAGTATCAAGTTGCCAGCCTGGCACCCAACCTTCCATGGAAGGCACACACATGCACGCACTCACACCTAGGGCCAATTTAGAGTGTCCTATTCACCTACAGCATGTCTTTGGGATGTGGGAGGAAACCGGAGCACCTGGAGGAAACCCACGCGACCACAGGGAGGACATGCAGACTCCGCACAGAAGGCATCCCAGCCAAGGATCAAACCGGAGAACCTCTTGCTGTGAGGTGACAGTGCTAACCACTGCACCACCGTGGTCACCCACAAACATTATCGTCCATAAGACCGATATTATAGGGCACACCCATGGCTTGCATCTCTGCATACAAGATCTAACTTCTTCTGTTTCCTCTGGCTGCTGCTCAACTGAATTAGATGGCATCTAAAAATGAATTTAAATAGACTATTACTTTCTTACACTGTTAACAGAGTATTTTAGACTGTCACTTATTTGATTCTGTTTTAGCTTTCAGTAATTTACACTGATCTCTATGAACCAACATGGTACATTTCCTTTGTTTAACTGTTGTCTGTTGTCTTGGATTTACTTTTCCCTTTTCTATCTTCTGGAGTCTGTACACTAATGGTCCTATTTGCTCAATCACTTTATAGGGTCCCTTTCAATTACTGCCCCATTGTCCTTCCTTTAAGAAGTTCTTTACCAGGACCTCATCTCCTGACTGTAAGATCATTTCTACAAGAAGCACTGGCATTTCTTTCCATGGATGGTAAGCCTGTTCTCTGGCAATCATGTCACATACCCCCTGTATGCCCTTTAACCATTTTTGGTGTTCTACTGCTGTCAGTAATGGTCAGTTTTCTACCACTTCTGGGTCACAGGGGAGAGTTACGGGCATTTTCCTCCCTGTCATTTTTCCAGGAATGCCTTTTTTAATCTTTCCTTGACTGTTCGATTCATTCTTTCAACAATCCCATTGGATTGTGGATGGTAGGGAACATGAAACCTGTGCTGGATCCCCAGCAGTTTGCACAAATGCCACATTATTTGACTTGTGAACTGTGGTCCATTATCTGACTCAATAATTCAAGGCCATCCCCAATGGACAAAAATGTTTTTCCATAACACCTCTGCTGTAATTTTAGCTGTCATACTTTTCGTAGGTATTACTTCAACCCATTTTGAAAACACATCATCTGCCACTAAAAGGTGTCTGTATCCTCCCTTTGCAGTTGGGAGGGGCCCTGCATAGTCTACTTGGATAGCATATCATGGCCCATCTGCCACTGGTACCCTATGCAACTGAGGTTTCTTTGTATTGGCATTGATTTGTAAACAAACCAAACATCCCTCTAGAACTGTTTTACACAACTTTTTTCAAACATGGATTCCACATCTTCTGTTTAACTATACTCCATAATTTTTCTCTGCCTATGTGGCCCAAAATTTTGTTTTCGACCAATTGTTTGGCCAATTCCCCTGGTAGATAGGGTATTTTCTTTCCATCTGGCATGGGATATACAAAAATGTTTTGATTACCATCCCCTTCCTGAATGCACTTATCCAATTCTTTGGGAATCCCTCTTTCTTTCTGTAAGGTTGCTAAATCCTGCACTTCTACAGGCGCAGCTGTTTTTACTGACAATACCTGCTCTGCAGGTTCAAACCGCTCATGTGATTCTAACCAATAACCTGTTTCTGCAGCCTGTTTTGCTTTGGCATCTGCCAAGGCATTTCCTCTGGCTTCTACTGTATTACATTTTTGATGTGCCTTTATTTTTACAAAACTGAATTTTCCCTGTAAATCATTTTGGGTGATCAATGCCCATAATTCCCGTAATACTGGAGCATGTTTAAGAGGTTTACCAACACTGTCAACAAATCCCCTTCTGGCCCAAATTGCCATGTGTAAACGCAATGATTTTACCACATAAGCACTTTCACTGTAAATGTTAACTGGTTTAAAATGTTGTAAAACATATTTGACTTCTTCCAGTTCTGCCCTCTGGGCTGACATATAACCTGGCAGCTTCTTCAGGATAGGCTCCTGACCATCTCCTGGAATTACTGCAAATCCTGTTAAATATTTTCCATCTTTCCAAAACCTGGCCCCATCTGCATATACTGTGGGTATGTTACTTTGAAAATGTGCATTTAATGGTGAAATTTCCGGATGTTGCAAGCTTTGAACACAATTATGAGGTCCTCCCTTGTAGTTAACAAAGATCAGAGAGATAGTACTTATCCCCTGTCAGAATTTGGACATTCTTTGTACTGAATAAAGTTATCTATTTTGCAAAAATGGTCCGACTCACTCCTTCTGTGATTTTATTCATTTCCATAGAATTCAAAAGAATTTTTATAGACTGATGTGGTGTCTGTACAATTATTTTGGAAAAAACTGTCAAGTATTCTGTCTGTTTAATTCCCCACTAAATGGCTAGCAATTGTATACATGGGTGATATCCTTTTTTAACTGGAGTTAACGTTCGGCTGCAGAAAGTCACTGGATGAAGTGTTCTTTCTGCCTTGCTCCCATTGTGCTGAGGCCAATACTGCAAGAGGACTACTGAGATAGTTTCACTACCTGCTGCTGCCTGTAAAATGAAATCTTGCTGTCCCTCAGGTGCTACTAACTCAGTAGCCTGTGTTAATTTCTGATCTAATAAGTCAAAAGCCTGTTCTTCCCTGCGTCTGCAGCTTAACTGAGGTTCTTCTTTTTGTTCCACTAACATTTTATTTAGGGGTGCAGCAGCCGCTGCATAATCTTCTATGAATTCTCTGTTATAATTCATGATACCTAAGAATTTATGCAAGTCTGAAATTGTCAATGGCTGAGGCAATTCTAAAATTCCTTTCACTCTCTCTTCACAAGGGGATCTGCCTGTGGGACGAACAATGGTTCCCAAAAACTTCACCTCTTGTGAAAAGACTTGCACCTTTTCCTTGTTGACTTTGAATCCTGCATCCTGTAAGGTACTTAAAACCTTTTTAAGAAGATCTTCATGCTGCTCTATTGTTTCTGACTGTATTAGGATGTCATCAATGTAATGAATGGCAGTGTCATCTGTTTCTAAGGGTTTTAAAATTTCCCCTACTACTTGGTGAAAGATCACAGGGCTATTTTGAAATCCCTGTGGCAATCATGTCATCACATACTGTTGATTGTCAAAGGTAAAAGCAAACCATTGCCAATCTTCCTTTTGTAAAGGAACTGCGAAAAATCCATTAGCTAAATCAATAACTGTAAACCATTTACTTTGAGGTTTTATTCTTACTGATAATTCCAGCACTCCCGGAACCAAATGTGCACGAGGAGTTCATAGGTTCATAGGTTCATACTAGGCTATCTGCCCTAGGGCATTTATAAGCCTAGCCAGAGTGTGTTTGGCTTTCACCACCCATTTTAAATTAATTTTGCTATGCCCTTTTTCGAGGTAAGTATACTGTGCCGCTGTCTAACAGTGACACAGAAGTGATACCCGGGGTAAACCTACAATCTCCCATCCACTTATCAAGATTCCTCTTGAAGAGAGTCAATGAGGGACTCTGCCTAACCTGGACTGGGATTTTATTCCAGAGTGAAGGGAGCCTCTGGGTTATGAATCTGTCCCTCCAGCATGTCCTATTTATTTCAGTGCTGAGGTTCAAGTCTCTCGACCGCGTAGCTCAATGGGATTTGGATTTTCTGAGGTCCAGTATGTCCATTAATTCCGGGTTGGACATGGCTTTATACATCAGGCACAGATCGCCTCTGAGCAGGCGGTATGCCACTGAGTAGAGCTGGAGTTCCTTTAACTGGGCAGCATATGGCATCTGTTTGAGCCCTATGATCCTCTTGGTGAGGTACTTTTGGGGTCTTTCCAGTTGCTGCAGGTGTCTGGTATGGTACATCCCAAAAGGGATATTGTACTCAATTATGGGCCTGATGAGGGATGAGTAAAGAGGCACGATGACCTCCCCTGATCTAGATGTGAATTCCTTCATGATTAGGTGGGCTATATAAAATGTTTTTCTAACCACTTTGGCCACGTGGTTGTCAAATGAAAGATTGCTATCAACTTGGGTCCCCAGGTCCCTAATTACTTCTTCTGTACTTAATGGATTACCACCTATGTGGTAATTTGTGGGCACTTTGTTTTTGCCAAAGGGGATGACTATACACTTTTTGGCGTTCAGCTTGAGGCCATGGCTCTGGCACCAGTTGTCTGTTTCTATGAGGCCCTTTTGGAGGATGCTTGTGTTGGCTGGAGAGTCGATTATGGCGCCCAGTTTGCAGTCATCTGCGAACTTAGTCAGCCGCAGTCCTTCCGTGTTGGCCTGTACCTCCGAGAAATATATACCAAACAAGAGAGGTCCCAGGACTGAGCCTTGGGGGATGCCACTTGTAACTGGTTTGGAGTCTGACATGGCTCCAGCAATTCTAACCATGTGGGTTCTGTCCTTGAGCCAGTTTGCAACCCATCTAGTGACATAGGGGTTTATATTTAAGCTGGTGAGCTTATCTATAATGCCCGAGTTGGGTATTGTATCAAAGGCTTTTGCGAGGTCCAGGTAGGCTGTGTGGACCACCTTCCCCCTTGTCAATGGCCTTGGTGACTGTTTCAAAGAAATCAACCAGGTTTAAGAGGCAGGATCTGCCCTTAACAAAGCCGAACTGGGTAGGATCCAGGGTCTGTAGGTCCCCAATATCTTTATTTATGAGGTCCATGATGATCCTTTCCATAGCTTTGCAGACCAAGCTCGTCAGGCTTATGGGGCGATAGTTTCCAGGATCCGTTGAGGCACCACCTTTGTGGAGAGGGACCACTGTTGCTGTACGCCACTCTTTGTGTACATATCCTGTAGTAAGACTGAGATTGAACAGTAGTTTTATGTTTGGGTTTAGCTCTTCTTGGAGTTCATGTAGGATGCAGCCCGGGACATCGTCTGGTCCCATTGATGCTGTGTTTTTTGCTTTGGAGAGGGCAGCTCTTACCTGAGCATCTGAGATGTCAGGGGGGCAGCATTCTGCTGTGATAAATATTTGCCCTTTTGGTGGGGAGGGGGGGGGAGAAGTTTGCGCTGAACTTGTCAGCTAGGATATTGGCAATGTCTGTGGGTTTGGTGTATTTTTTCTCATTTTGGACTAATTCTGAGCATATCTGGGAATTCCCACCCAGGTTCCTAACATAACTAAAGAAAGCCTTGTGATTATCCTTAGTGTCCTGTGCAATTTTTCTCTCGATGCTGGCCTTAGATGATTTTCTGAGTGCCCGTAGTTTTTTGCTAATACTGATCAGAGATGCCTTCCCTTTTTGGGATTTTGCTCTATCATGTAGTAGCTTCCTCCTTCTATTGTATAGTTTGTTTATGGCTGGGGTGACCAGACAGGACGTCTGCCTTTGGAGGATTGGGTCTTGGTTTTACTTGGGATTGCATGATCCATGCATTCTTGAAGGTATTCATAGAATGCATTTATAAAGGATTCTGCGGTCTGGGCCATATTTTTCACAGGCCCGGGGGCTTTGAAGGATTCCACCTCGGTTTTAAGGAGTGTGAAATTTGCTTTAGAGAAGTTTTTCACTGTGGTTTTCAGGGCAGGGGGTGGAGTCGGGTTGTGAATATCCAGTGAGATTAGTTTATGGTCTGATCTTACCAGTGAGGGATACACTTCTGGTCTGGAGCATAGAGTCCCCATGTTGGTGATGATCAGGTCCAGTATGTTTTCCCCTCTTGTGGGAGTGGTAACAAGTTGTTCCATAGCATTTGAGTTTATAAATTCTAGGAACCTTTGGGCTAGGGTGTTGGAGCTAGAGTAATGCTCCCAGTCTATGTTTGGGTAGTTGAAGTCGCTCAATATAATGGTGTTTGGAGAGACCTTCATATTTTCCAGTGTTCTCAGGAAGGCCGAGTGGGGTTCCTGGGTTTGGGAGGGTGGTCTGTAGCAGGCTATAAACTGGAAGGCAGTTTTACCCACTGTTAGTTGCACATGGATAGTCTCTGATGCTTCGTGCTGTGCCACCAACCTGGAGGTGTGGGTATCTTTGACGAATATTGATACTCCCCCTCCTTTTGTAGTACGGTCCAAGTTTTGGGGCTGAAAAGCATGGTATGAAGTATAACCTGGTAGTGCTGGGGTGCTCTTGGGAGACTTGAACCAGGTTTCTGTTACTGCACAGATATCGATGTTCTCCATGCTAGGGAGAGTTTCGAGTGCGTGCATCTTGAGGTTTAGACTTCTGGCATTGAGTAGCATTACTCTTAGTTTCTTATCCCTTGTGATACCTATGGAGGTGGGTTTGTCTTTTGAGCCTTGCCTAAAAAAGGCACTATGGGGGTAGCAAGAGCCTTTGCCAATATCCAAAAGCCCAGGGGTGACAGGTGCAAGCCGTCCCTAGCGAAGCATAGTGGCTTGTCGAGCATGTCATCCCAGGCTGACAGGCATTGGATCCCCTTTGAATGACACCAATACTTAAGCCAATTGTTGAAATTGATCATCTTGTCTTCATATTGTGGCATCATTCTTGGTGAGGGTAAGATGCTACTCAAGGTCAGGGTCATACCGGCCTGGGCTACATGCTCAGAGAGCTCCACTATGTCTCTTTTCATGTAGTCCAGGGAGGTACGTCTCAGGTCATTCACACCAGCATGGACAATGACTGAGTCATATTTGTACTTCCCTTGGAGTGACCTGAGTGCTTGTGTTATGTGGCGGATCCTAGCGCCCGACAGGCAGCTCACCGTGACCTTCTCCTTGTTCAGCCTGGTGAGCGGGATGTCAGTGTGCCTGATGATAAAGTCACCTATTACAAGTGTATCAGGTGTGTTGTTTAGCCTTAAGGGCTGTGACTGTTCGGCACACTGGCTTTGTGAGCTATGTGTTGCACAAGTTTTGTTTTGGGGCAGCGGTTGCTTGGGTGTCTGCTTTGGAGGTCTCTGCTGCTTAGGCAGATTTTTATTTAGAGCCTCCGAGTATGTTTTTGTGTGTTTATGTGTTTGGTTTGCTGTCGTGGTAGGTCTATGTGAGATTGGAACTGTAGTGAGTGTGGTTTCCTTCTCCTCCTGACTGGTTTCGCCAATACTGAGTTGAGAGAGCTTAGCCTCCAGTATGGCTATATGGTTGCATCTCTCACATGTGTTGGAATTTGTTGGGAGGAGGAGAGGGTTGTCTGTGTACATAAGGCAGTTGTAACATTGCCTCAAGATTCCGAGATTCACCAGCTGGACCGGAGAGGAGATTGACAACTGACCTTTGGACATGCTAGAATAGTATTGGGAATTCCTTTATAATTGAAAAAAAAGGGCCAAAGGGGAACGAGGTACTCAGGAGTTTGTGAGGGTGTAGTGCTTTTAATATTTTAGTGCTGACATATAATTGCTTTAGTGAGCAAGTGCCAGGTAACTTAAATGCAATGTGTTTCAGGTAACTTAAATGCAAAAACGACAAACAGTAACTTTCTTTCAAGTGAAACAAGGAAATAAGTACAGTAAGCAATGCAGATATCACTAGGGATCCACAAAAGCGCTAAAAAGCCGCATTTTAGGTGGAATTAGCGTTTCAGGGAAATAACAAGCAAACAAACAAGCAGCATACAAATAAAGCTAGATTCAGCAGGCCTGGATCTAGTCTATGCTACAGCAAACAAGTTGTACCAATTTCAGTAAGAAACAGTTCAAATATGCAGGCACTATAAGCCTTTAACCAGAAATTCCCAGCTCAGAAGGGCAGAGTCCAGCCTCTCCTCCCACAAGAGTGCAGACCACGAACCTTCTTAATGTAAAATAACTGGCCTGAAGCCCAAGTGCTTAAACCGGAACTAATACACTTTTAGAATAACAGACACTGAGCCCTCAATCAGCAGTTCACAACTTAGAAGGATGTAAGCTATCTGTCCTGCCACCACAGTGCAGGCCACAAACCTTCTTAATGTAAAACAACTGGTCTGAAGCCTAAGTGCTTAATCCAAAAGACAGAGTTGTGAATTGATTTACCTTACGTAAGTCATTAACTAATCTGTAACTACCATCCTTTTTTTTACTGGCCATATTGGCAAATTTGTGGGGCTGTGACCCTTCTGTATAATGCCTGCATGTTCCCATTGTTCTATACACTTTTTCATGTCTTCTCCCGCCTCTTTGGGAATTGGATATTGCTTCTGAAAAGGAGGAATGTAATCTGTAGGACTGCCTACACTCACTAGTACTGCTAACTTACCACAATCTGTTTTTGATGTAGCCCACAAGGGCTGAAACTGTGATGTGATTTGCTCCCACTTATCCTGCATTTGTGAGTAGCTGTGGGTACTGTCTTTTATATAGTTACTTATGTCTATTACAAAGCAGGGGAATTGCTGAGCTGTATCACAACTGTCGTCTGCCATGGCAGACCATAACATTTTGTAATTGAAATCAATTACTATCCCCAGCTTTCCAAGGATGTCAACCCCAAGAATTGTTGTTCCACAACTGGAATTCATAAGAAATGTGCCCTGTACTGAGGAACCATTCTCTTTGAAAGATATGTTAACTAACTTACTGCTGATGGCCATGCAAGCGCTGCCATCAAAACCTTGGATATAAGATTTTTTAAACGGATTGACTGTTAACTGTTTATTAGTGACTGAGACTGCTGCCCCTGTATCAAGCAGGACATCTTTCCATAATGTCCCCTCCACCCATACATCCACTAATGGGCGTCCATCTTTTCCACGTTTAAAATTTGTCAGAAAGGTTACTTGGGTGGGGGGGGCACACCCCTAACTGGACTCACATTCATTCTGATCCACTTTCCTGGGTATATCTCTGATCACACAGACTGCATGTTCTTTTCCCTGTTGGTTATTAGAATCTGCACTGTCTAATGTGTACTTTGTACTCTCTATTTCACGTTTCAATTCTTGACTACAACCATGTGAGGGATTATATGGTGGGCTTTCTGTGTATTCTGCAGGAAATACTTTATTTTTTCCCTAAATCCTTGTGACTTTGAGTCTGTGACTGGTTATCCCATGATGCATGGTCTTTTCTTTGATTTCTTTCCTTGTACTTGGGTTTGGAAGAAGCAGCGTTGTCTGTATAGATACCCTTTTGAATTTGACTTTCCTTCCATCTTTTATAATATGGACAATCCTGTTTGACATGACCTATTTTTTTACAAGTAAAATACATTACCTGTCTTTATGTATTGTGCTGTGTCTCTGCCTGTAATGTGGGTGGAGCAGAGGCTGCTCATGTGTCCCCTGTACCTGTCCTTTCATCAGACCATGTATTGTGTCCCCTTCCTTTCTCAACGAAATCTACACTTTGTTCTCCCTCTACAGTGAAAATATGTGTATAAAGTTTGCCATCATCTCCCATTGTCTTGCCTCTAATGGGTTTTTGAACTACTTCCTCTAGGGTTTTTGATCCCAAGCCATAAATATGTTTGATATCATCTGAGACTCCTTTTACCTGTTTTAAAAAGGTATGTATAAGCAATTGTTGCACCTCTGGGTCTGTCATCGGGTCATCGCTTTTACCATATACAACTTGATAAGTGAGTTTAAAATGGTCGCTCTGTTCTAGGAGTTTATCACTGATGCTGATTTTTAAATAATCAAGCAACTCAGGAGTCAGGGGTTGACCCTGAGTATATGCTTTTAGAATAGCTGCCATATGTGCTGTTCTGCTGTCTAAAGAACATTTTTCTGTTTCTATATATGACTTGAAACATTTTGGAATAAATGCAAAGAAACATCTGCACAAGGCATCATTCCATGTAGACCCTGCAGTATATGTTAACCATTCTTCAAATGCCAACATATTGAAAAAAAATCGTTTCTTGTCTTGCCACTGAGGCAATGTCTGCATTAAACGTGACTGTTGATAAATTTCAACAGGGGAAACTGCCATACTTTGTGCTTCCTGCCCTATATCAACTGGCTTGTATTGTACCTGTAACTGTGTTTTTAAATGTTCTATCTCATCCTTCAAAAACTGATTTTCAGTCTGTAATACTTTAAAATCTGCTGTGGCAGGACCTGAAATGCGTTCCCTCTCTAAATCTTTAGTAGCTTTGTCAAACTGCTGCTGCAAAGCACGATTATTGTCCTCTAGATGGCGAAATTGCTCATCCCCTGACATTGTCTGAAAAGCCTATAAAACATCATTTAACAGCTTAGTTTGTTTGTTTGTTTCTTTCTTTCTTTCTTTCGGCTTTTCCCGGTTAGGGGTCGCCACAGCGGAACTCCGGTCCTCTAATGATTGGCATAGATTTTGACGTGCTGGCTTGCCGGGCCTAACGCACAACCTTCAATGTGACAGCCTGAATTAAATCAAGATGCTCATCCTGTGATTTTGCAATTTTTTGTTTATGATCATCCTGAATTCTTTTCAAAGCATTTTTAACTGTGTAGAATCAGTCATAACATCTTGTAATATATTCCATTCTATAGAGAAATAAGATCAAATTTATCTAAACTTTGCATATGTGCTAAAAAATCAGTAACTGGCCACACCATATCAGACACAGGCATGACTGCAGAAGGTGATTCTATCTGTTGCATATCAGAAGTTGCAGTAACTTCAGACTCAGCTGTTTCCTTTGTAATAACAGGGTATATTGGTTTATATGCCTTACATACTAGACCTTTATGGCAGAAGAGACAAATTTGTGGATATTTGCTATCACATAAAATACAAGCTTTTGACATAACCTTTGATTTAGTAATGTATTGAGATTAAACATGTATCCATTTGCAAAGATAGCTTTTATTTATTTTTGGGCATTAAAAATGCCAGATTTACATTTCATGTCAGACATAGAAGATTCAAACCATTGCTGTAAATATGACCAAACCTTATCAGGAGACTCATTAATATCAATACTAACAGTATGGCTACACTTTAAGCTGGTATCCAAAATGGCATCCATGTTATAAAACCATAAAGAAAGTACCATAATTTATGCAGAAGACAAGCAGGTGATCAGGCTGAAGTCAATCTGGAAAAGGACGGTGTTTCTCTACAGACAAATTGTAGGTGGTCCAACGCAGGACAGCTTCTACAGCGGTGCTCTGTGTCCACCAACGAAATACTGGAACTGTCAGTCTGTTGAACTAACGTAGTAAGTAGTAGGGCCCCTCTGTAATATTAACTGCTGGTAACAGATATATGGTCACAGCCACTGGCCAAGGCTCGCCACTGAAGTAATGTCCAAAAGTGACCAGACAAACTCTGTAATACTGTATCTGTTATACTTTATTTGTCTCAGAACAAATTTGTGCCAAACAGTTAATTCTTTCACAGCTATTTCAGTTCTTATAAGACAGCTAGACAGGTGATGATACTGATGCACTCTCAGTAAAAATGCCACTACATGATAAATGAGCATTGTATACTTTATATACTTTAAACACTGTTATTTTTGATATATGGAAAGTACCTGTAATGCAATGCTCATGTTATTTTTGATGCAAATGTCATGCAAAGCTAATTTAAACATCATGCAAAGCTCATGTTATTTTTCTCATTTCTGTTATGCCAAAATCATGTTATTTTTAAGATAAAACTGTCCCTGTGGTTCTAACGTCTCCTTTTTTCATTGCTAAAATGCTATTTTCGATATAAAAGAGTCCCTGTGATGCAAATGTCTCTTTCTGAAGTGCTGATATGCAAAAATCCATGTTATTTTTGAGAAGCAACAGTCCATGAGATACAAACGTCATTGCTGAAGTGTTATTTTTGATATGGAAAGTTTTCTGTGATGCAACTGTCTGTTTTTGATATGGAAAGTTTCCTGTGATGCAACTGTCTCTTTCTGTTGCTAATATGCAAAAGTTCATGTTATTTTAGATGAAGCAGTCTCTGTAATGTAAAATCAATGATACTTCCTTTATTTTATAACAGGATGCCATGAGCCCACAGCTATATGTTATTAATATCTAAACTAGACATTTCGAATATATCAACAGCTAACTGTTTTTGCAAAGCAAGCTATATTATTTTGAAAACCTGCTGTTCAGCCATGCATATTTTTCCTTTCTGCATACACAGTATTTTTGGGAAAAGCATTTTAATTTACACAATATCTATCACTTACTACTACAAATCTACCATTGTCTTTTGTTCTTTTATCACAACTGGCACCCACCTAGCAATCAGTATTATTGCTCTCCTTTCCTTTGTCCTTGACATTCTGCTGAATATCCATCCTGAAATCCCTTCTTTATCAAATTCCCACGATCATTTATTTCCAAGTGTGGCTCCTACAGCATTGCTGTTTGCACTCTGCATTTCTTAACATAATTCAATACTCATTTATTTTGTCTGTAACTGAAAGGCCATTTATATTCCAAGATAGTATGGTGAGAGTAGCCATTATGTTAAAAAGCTGTTGTTCCTACCTATTATATATGAGATTTTTTTTTTGAATATGTATTTCCAACTTTTGTCTTACATGCACACACTGTTTAGCAGGCTGATATTTTATACAGTTATTTTGTCTCATCTCCATTTGAACCTACTTTTTGCTTTAATTAAAACCATCAAAAAAAAGTAAATGCATATTAAGAACAACCCATCCCAAATTAACTTAGAACAAACACATAAAGCCATGCACATTTTCAATAAATTAAGTTTACCCTTCCAGATAGGATAAATGCCTCAAATTAACAGTTGCACACATAGGCATTGCCTAATCTAAAATTAAATGCACCCATGTTAAATTAGCACATATTACATACTGTGTTCTTGCTTACACTAATTGGTGTCTTTCCTGGTTCATTCCTCTCTAAGATGTAAAAAGCAGCTTGCATGCTTTCAAGAAAACATTAACTTTTAGCCCTAAGAAAAAGTGCTCTGGCTACCTTTAAATAAAACAAAATTGTGCACTGTTCTGTTAAATACATTACATTATTAAGGCTGCTGGGGAGGATACTATCTCTTATTCACCTCCCATAATTTGAGACTTTATTTTTTACAGCTCTGCTTACCATTGTACTTTTGAATCATTTATTTCCCTCAGCAAAGAATGTTCAGAACTTTCAAGATGAATTACTTGCATCTGCAGACAGTTCAACTCTATGTAAAAGTAGTCAGAAGTGAGAAAAAAAGAAATGCATGAAGGAATCTTTGTACATTTCACTCAGATAAGGATGTACAAATTCCCCTGGCCAACTGGGCACAACTGCAGACTTCATGTCTCCCACTGAGAACAGGTGCTAATGGATAAAAAACAAGAAGCTAATTATTTGTACATGCAGTAAACATAGCATTTTCATGCCTGTCATCATTTTGTCTTATTTTTCAAGTATATTTGCTTACAAAAACTTGGTTATGACTTAAGCCAAGGACATTAATCTAAACATCCACCTTGGGAACAAGGGCATAATATTTGGCTAGGCTTATAGGCTTATAAGGGCCCCTGGGCCAGTAGCCTAATAACTTCTTATGATCCTATAAAAACAAAAAAAAGTATCATCTTAATTCTCAATATGATATAATCAGTACTCTTCTACACCCCAGCAGCCCAAAATCACATCATTATACTAATTTAAACTTGCTTCTTTCCAGCCTTTTTATCTTATTATAGTGCAAAGCCTATATTTCTTACAACTAACAAAACAGACTTATTTAGTTTAACATCTTTAACATGTACAATAATCACTGAAAAGACCCCCCACATTTAAAATATCTTCTGTACTCTATACATAACTGCCTTGTAATATAGTATGCAGTTTATATATTAAAAATACCTTATAAAATACTAATAAGAACAAGAATTGTTTTATTTACAGATGCTTCTTTTTTCCCTTTAGTGTTTTTTTAAACATTATTGACATTGAGAGAGGTATATTCTGTATAGTCCACCCACAAGTTTAACAAGTCAACAAAATTTCAATCTTTCTCAGTCACTCTTTCTTGCATAGCCATATTTCACAAATGTGATTGATGCTTAACAGTCTCCCATTTATTCACTAATTTTAGAGTTGCTGGTCTTCTTGATCATCTTCATCTCCCAATACCAGGCTATGGTTCAAGTCTGATTCTCCTAGTCAAATTCTATACTTTTTTTTCCTGTCTCTCAAGTATTTTCCTTTGGAACAATGGAAAAGGTTTCACTGGCACAGTTTATGAGCTTTATTGTCAGAAGAATGAGAAGCATAATCAACTTCTGCTTGCTGGTTCATGTTTTGTTGGATAAACTTTATTTCCTTATTAGCATGTTCTGCATCCAAAAATGGCTTTGATCTTACAGGAAAAATATTCTGAAGACAGCAAGATACAGCAGCTTGAATCTCACGCCTTTCTCTTGGCATTCCCTGGTTGCTGGAATAAATCTGCTTCTGTTCTGCCTGATGTACAGTGAATAATCATTTTCCAGAAACATTCTGCTATCTCCAGTTTGTAATATTTTCCTTTCTGCTACAGCTTTGTCAGGATCAACTCTTTCTACAGGTATGATTGCATCTTACTAATATAGACCTTGGCTGCATTCTCATGAGCAGGTTTGGAGCATGCACTTAACGTGCCTTTTCAATTAGCAAATCTTGCTGTGGAACACTTGTTCAGTTATTTATTTGTGTCCTTATAAAATTAATATAAACTGTTCCTTCCAGGTTCTCAAGTAGATAAAGTTTTAGATTTTTTTCTAGGTACTCTGTCTTCTAACACTGCAATTCATTCATTTATTCATTCAGTTTGGTAACCAGGGTAGAGCACTGCTTTGAATGGATTATTTCTGTCACACCCAAGAATAGTTTTTGAAACAGCTGTTCATGAAAAGTTTCATACTCAGCCAGCCTTTTCTTAGTTTCAACTTTTGTATCAGTCCATCTAATAAGCTATTTAAAGCTGCTTCTATTTTTCCACCCTTTTGCTGTTTGAGGTGATATACTCCTTCAATGTTTCATTTATTTTAAATACCACTAAGTACATTTGATTTAGAAGCCATTTCTTTTACTAAAGCTAAAAGAGCTTGAACTGTTTTTTGCTGAACAGCTGCAGGATTCTTCCCAGCCAATGTATTTTCTTCAGCTTTTCTGATTGATTTTCTTTCAGGTTTTCTATTTTGTTTTTCTTTGCTGGCATCCAGGCAGTGTACTTTCTAGCTAGTAACTGCATTATAACAAAAATGACAATTTCACTGGGTCCCTTTTCTCATTTTCTTTTTTCACACTGGGAGAAGTGAAATAAAGCTGTTAATCAATTAGCAGCCATCCTAGAAGTCTTAAAGGGCTCAGGCTTTGGTTTGCTGGATGGATGTAAGGCTATCCTTGGCAGGATATTCCACTTGTAAGAAATACTGCAACAGTGATTAAGGAAGGTCATCTATACATCTCACCATTCCCCAATTTTGACTCAAATTGTTTGCACTGTTACTGATTTTCTGGTAAATCACTGAGGATTATAGATGAGCCAATGTTAGACATTAGAATTTCATATTTCTCATTGTTCAGAAAATGCATGCTGAGTAATATTAAAAATTGTCCCTGACTTTGTCAACTCATTATTTCTGGCTATGTAAAGAATTCTTGAGCAAACTAGTTGAGAGGTATGCGTGGGATCCCCCCTTCCCCATGTTGATCATAATAAAGTGAAATATATATACACACATGTATGTGTGTGTGTGTGTGTGTGTGTGTGTGTTTTATATATATATATATATATATATATATATATATATATATAAATGTGTGTGTGTGTGTGTGTGTGTACATGGTTCTACTTCAAAACATCTATTTCCCATAACATTGAATCTCAAAACGCTGAGACCATAATACTGAAAACCCAAAACACTGAAAATTCACAAGATCAAAAACTCAGAACACTGAAACTTTGCATCACAACACTGAAAACTATAAAGCACATGTAAATATCCCCTCCACCTATAACAACACCAAACTAACAAACACTTTTTGCTACATTTTTGCAGGGAGGCAAGCCTCCACATCCTTCATAAGGTAAATATACCAACTCCAAGATCCACTACAGTAGAAAAAAAGTTAATTTCCTAACCCCACTGTATCGCTATCACCATACAGAATTTACACATAATGTCTAAATCACTTACCTGTATGGTCAGATTGGCAAAATAAACACTATATCAGCAGTATAAATAATAACTATATAAATAAAAACTACAATATTTTATATTGACACCACAAGATTAAAAGATTAAACTATAACATTTACATGTTTGATGATACAGTACTTGATGATATCCATGTTCAATGTTATGAAATTCGATGTTATGAGTTTTCAGCGTTTTTGTTATGGTCTAAGTGTTTGGAGTTTCGATTTTATGAGAATTAGATGTTTTGAAGAGGAACCGTATATATAGATATATATAGGCTCCTTTCAGAAGCTTGAGTTTTCAGAAACTTTAAATTCATATTGTTGAGTTTATATGATTGAGTTTCAGAAAACTCAAAGCTTTTGAATGGAGATTGCAATACAGGGAGGATCAGGGAATTTACCTTTTTCCCCACTGTTTTCGGAAACACAATCATATCATCTCAACAATATGACTTTCGAGTTTCTGAAAACTTGAGCTTGTGACATAGACCCATACATATATATATATATATATATATATATATATATATATATATATATATATATATATATATATATATATATATATATATATATATATATATATATTGGGCTGTGGATACTGTTGACTATTTTCATTGCTCACATATGTGTTCGCTCCCTGCCATAAAAAGGGAAAAAAAAGTAAACAACTCTATAATTCATGGCAGTCTGTAGTCTAATGATTACTTACCTAAATATTACCTGGAATGTACTGTGATTAGTTGAGGGCAACTGATTGCAGGTAATTAAACTGCACAGTGTTCATAATTCTCTAGTCATAGCAATTGTGTGATCAGAGACTGCTAAGGACTGAAATCAGTTGTTAAAGGCAACTGATCACAGAAACTTAAGACTGCAAAGTAACAGGGCATGAGTTATTAGTATGATGAGAAGATTGCAAATTGATGGCCGCTGAACACATTTATAGATTAATGCAGTATAGAAATCAGAATTAGCCCTTGTTAACACATACTTTCATAGGGCACCTCCTGCTTCCTGGAGGGGGAAATAAGTAAAAGAGGGTATAAAATTTAAGGTCATCTGTCGAATCATCAAGGTTTACCTCAAAGCAAGCAAGAGTATCACTCTGTTTTTAATGTAACTTATTCCAGAGTTGGGGGAAGAATTGAGTAATAGATGTGTCCCTCCAGCATGTCTTATTTGTTTGTTAATAGAGATTCAAGTCTTTACTTAGAGTGTTTGTGGAACCAGTTGTTTTGTGGAGGTATAGGAAATCCAGGAATTTTGAGACATAATAACACAGAATAGTACACTTAAATCACCATACAGGATTCTATATGAGACAGAATATAGGGATAGAGTTTCAACCCAGTCTTATTAATCAAAGCACTTTAGTCTGGAGATCATTTTTACTTATCACCACTGGAGTCTCTGTAACTATTGATGTGTTGGGATAGATGAATACAGAAAAAGACATTATGTTCTATAACTGGCCAGATCAGGTTAGAGAATAGAGGAAAGCTAACTTCTTTTGACTTACATGAGATACCTTTACTTAACAAGTGGGCTACATAGAAGGATTTTCTGACTACTGTTGTTACATGGTGGTCAAAAGATAAGGAATTGTCTACAAGGGTACCACAGCTTGTAATGTCCATATCATTATGTAACAAGATGCCAATGTAAGCTGCTGTCATTTTTACCAAAGATGACAGTACTACACTTCACTGTATTTATCTTGAGCATATGTCCTAAAATATAGTTTAACCCTTGCTGGTATCAGATGCTGAGTGAATGCCAACAACCATCTTGAAGTCATTGGCAAATGTAGTTAGCGATATGTCTGGGTTAGTGGTTTGTAGATCCAACAAGTAGATACTGAACAGAAGGGGTCCCACTACTGAGGCCTGAAGATTGCCTATAACCCCCTTTTTGCTTTCTGAAGAGCCACCTAGTACTTTATTTATGTGGGTTGTATCTGCCAGTTTGCTATCTGGCTTGCAATACAAAGGTCTACATTTAGGCATTTAAGCTTACCTGGAATATCAGCATGAAGAACACTGCCAGTGATCTTAACTAGTTCCAGGCACACTGTATGAACTGCATTGCAGCTATCTACAGCTTTAGCAACTTTATTGAAGGTTATTAAATTAAGTAGACATGATCTCCATTTAACAAAATCATATTGTTGTGAGTGTAGAGCATGAACATTTTTTTTTATCAGAGCTTATGAAAGCAGATTTAAAGTAATACACTGCATGGCTTTGCAATCTGTGCTTATAAGGCTGATAGTTCTGTAGTTCCTGGAATATAAGGTGGGGTCCCTTTCTGGAGGAGTATAATAATAGTAATTTTCTATAATTCAGGAACAAGCCGCGGTGGTACAGCAGTTGCGTTGTTGCCTCACAGCAAGAGGTTCTCCCGTTCGATTCTCAGCTAATGTGCGGGGAGTGCCTTCTGTGTGGAGGCTGCATGTCCTAACCGCGGTCGAGTGGCCTCCGAAAGACATGCATGAATGGGCGTGCCTTCGCTGAAGGTTGAGCGTCAGGCTGGCAACTTGGCACCAAAAAAATCTACTGCCAATCATTAGCGGACTGGAGTTCCACTGTGGCGACCCCTTACCGGGAAAAGACAAACAACAACATGTGTGCGCTTAGTCAAGGGATGTGGACTCCTGAGGTACTGGACTCTGTGGCTGTGCTTAAGTTGAACAGTTTTAGGAGGCATTCAGAGAGGATGTGTCTGGTGATGTTTGTTCAACTGCCAGGCATAATATTGAAGCCCATTCAGGTTGTATTTTAAGCTTTGGTTCATAGGTTGGTGCTAAGCTATCGGCCCTAGGGCCTATACAAGACTAGCCATAACAATTCTCTGGCTATTTCTTCCCACACTATTTGCTTCCCTGGGCCCCTGTCTAGCAGGGCGACTGGCGTGATCCTTGGGGTGAATTTCCTTTCTCCCATCCAATCATCAAGGTTCCTTTTGAAGAGGGCCAAAGAGGTGCTCTGCTTGACATGTATGGGCAGTCTATTCCAGAGTCTGGGGAGTATCTGGGTCAGGAGCCTATCCCTCCAGCATGTTTTGTTTATTGTGATGACAAGGTTTAGATCCCTGGAGCATGTGGCTCTGAGGGATCGGGATTTCTTTAAGTGTAGCATGTCCAACAGCTCTGGGTTTGACATGGCCTTGTATGTTAAGCAGAGATAGCCTCAGAGTAGATGATATGCGACAGAGTATAGCTGGAGTTCTTTAAGGTGGTCAGCATAGGGATCTGCTTTAGGTCTGTGATTCTTTTAGTGAGGTATTTCTGTGGCCTTTCCAGTTGTTGCAGATGTCTTGAGAGGTACATACTAAATGGGGCGTTGTATTCTATAATGGGTCTAATGAGGGATGAGTACAGTGGGACAATGACGTCCTTTTTTCTGGATGAAAAGGGCTCTTAACACATTTCATAATAACCTTTGGTGATGGAAAGGTCTCAGGAATTTTCTGAACTTCAATAACTGTTTCCCGCAGAGCTGTAGCCATGTCAGCTGGCATCCAGTGCAACCCCCCCTCCCCAGTTGGTGCCCATTCCTCAGAGATGCAAAGATAAGGACCAAACAAAAGTCCTCTGAACAAAGAGCTATTCTGTTTCTACTTTGATAAATCATTCAGAAGCTGTAGCAAAGTGATATACTAGTTTCATGCTACAGCTCCTGACACACATACACACACACTACAAGGAAATAATTTTTAACTACCACAGTCTCAGTCATGGTTGCTTAAATGACTACACATACTGTTATCATGACCATCTATCCAACAAAAGAGATTGCATCAATGACTTGCTAGGACCAACTGGCACATCTTCTGCATTACTGATTGGGTCTCCTAACAGTTTGTATCCATGGCAGTGTCTCCCTGTGCCCCATCAAACCATGACTTTGGTTTCTAGTGTGAGGTTGGCACATTTTTATTTGAAAATATATTAGCAGCAGCTTTAGAGTCAGAGTGAGTAATGCCTTATACTTTGTTGTGTGTTATTTCTTAATTATCTGATACAGTTAAAGAAGGATTTATGAGCATCTTTGACTGTGGTTGCTAATTTTAATTTATGTTCCAGTACATCCTTCCTCGTGGTAACTTTCAGTTTTTTGCTGAGCTTTTTAGCAGTATTTAAAGTGGTTAGAGTTTGATTTATTACAGCCTTTAATTAGCTTTTTTTATTATATAGCTTATTAATGTTGCATTCCACTAAGAAGGCTTATTTTTATGTTCCCCAGTATAGTTGATGCTGATTGTGGCAGTTTGTGTCTATGCTGTTTCTTAGAATGGAGTAAATACATTGGAATAAGGGACAGCTGAGGCTACAATTTGGACTGGAAATTCTGCATTTGAATTTTGAAAGCTTATCATATATATTTTAATAGGTTTGTCTTTTTAAAACCCATGCATTTGGAGGGCCTCATTCTGGCGGTCTTAGATGCATTAATGTTGTCAATTTGGTCATGGGTAGAGTGTTAAGGTATACTATATGTACTGGTCTAGCTTGAGGGCAGAGGATGTTACTTTATGGACCACCTTCCATACTGTAGCACAGAGGCTTGTTAGTGTCACATATTGATGTCCTTACATTCACCACTGCAGTATTCATAAATTATGGGATTCCCTGCCAAGAAACCCATCGTCCAGCCAGTCTACCAAAGCCTACCATTGCTTTAAGGTATGCTGAACGTCACCTAAACAATCCTCACGTAGTGTAGGGCATAAAGGTGACATTCAGATGTACCAATCTTCAGACCATCTTCACCACCAGTCTGAACACTGTTTTTAACCATCGGTCTGTTTGCCTCCATCCGTTTTTTGCCATATTTTTCTGTTTGCTGGAATTCTAATGATTATTCCTCTTTGCTGACATCCTCACTGTTGTAGATAAGTACCTAGTCGGGTTTTTTTGTTCTTTTTTGATTTTTTTTTTTTTTTTTGCTGTTTGGGGTGTTAATGTCATCCAGGAAGGGTAAATGCCAGGGTGAGAGACAGATTCCCCATAAAGACCACCACAATAAGTGCCTTTTTTGCCTAGCAGCTTCTCACGACCATATGTCTTGTTCTCTTTGTCAGGCATTTGTCCCAAAAACCCTTCATAGTAGGCTTTCTTCCCCTTTCATTGTATCTTGAGAACCAGTGTCTCAAGTTTCTTGCTAAAGATACTGTGCATCGAATTTCCTGCCCCAAGGTTCAGCTGTTAGGGAAGAAGGTGAAAAAGGTAAGACCAGAATCTTCCACTTTCCAGCCTCTGCTTGGTGTTTCTCCAAGGTTTTTACAAACCTGAACACTTGCCTGGCTGTGTTGTCGGATTTCTCTGCTTCATCCAAGTTGGAGGCCATTGAGGATCTGGTGGGCACACATCCGACAAGGCTTTGCAGGCATCCATTTCGGGCATTTAGGGGGAACCACGGTTGATTGTTTCCAAGTGGTCTAGGGAGATTCCGCAGTTTCTTCTTAGGGGAGAAGTTCCTACTATGGTTGTGGAATGCTGCCCTGAGTCAAAGCCTTCATAGTTTTCTAGTATAGACGTTCCCTCAAAAATGAAACAGAAAACTAAATATGTTTCTTCTGTTCCTAGAGATCCACAAAGTGAGTAGCAGGCCTTTACTCAGGGGTTATTTAATGCTTTACTGTCATTAAGGCCTCCTCAAGGGGTTTCTGTTCCTGCTCCTCTTGGTCCTCTTCTTCTAAAAGGCCCAGGGAATTGAATTCTTCTGAGAAATAGTTGGATTCTGATGAAGAATCACTTATTTTCTAGCCAGATTCCTTCTCCTTTGGACTATGGGTCTGAGGAGGAGAAATCTAATGGTCCAGATATTCCTTCTGATGAAATTTCCATTGGGGACACAATCTCTAGGATAATGGAGTTTTTTAAGCGGGATTGTACCCAGGTTTCTGAGATCCATAAGAGGTACTATGAGTTACTGTAGATGGACTCCACTAAACCTGAGGCTGTTCCTCCTGCCTTGGCTGCTTTACTGGATGTTTTTTTTCCAATGCCTCTAAAGCACCTGATTCTCTGCCCCCTGCTCCCAAGAAGTCTGATAGGTTTTATAGGGTGCCTGAGGATTGTTTCTTTTTATTCAAATGTCCTGCTGCTGACCCCTCTGTGGTGTCTGCAGCCTCTGATAAGCCGTTTCAATTGGTTCCTTCATCCAAGTTACTGCCTTCTGACAAGAACAGCAGAACCATGGATAGACTGGGTGTTAGAGAAATATGTATTTGAATATATGTGTAATACTAGTTTTAAAAGCAAAGTAGTATGTAATGCATTTTATTCTATTAATGAAATAACAAAAAGGATGAATTCATG
Organism: Protopterus annectens; assembly: GCF_019279795.1. NCBI lineage: Eukaryota > Metazoa > Chordata > Ceratodontiformes > Protopteridae > Protopterus > Protopterus annectens. The sequence goes on from NC_056734.1 coordinate 195,318,140, forward strand.
TGTAATTGCAAGAAACTGCAGTGTGCCTTGTAGCAAGTTGGCCTCTGACCTTGGCAGCTGCTAGCTCAGCAAGTTTTAATGTTTATGCTTTTTACAAGTGATTATCTGCTGGGTCAGGAAATTAAATATGTGAAATAATGAAATATTCTGCTCTTTCCTGCTGGGATGATTTGGCCTTGTGTATGTGTTACTAGATAACACGCAGCTGTTGGGAAAGTGTTAAAGGGGAACAAAGAAGTGTATTAGAAGATTGAATTTGCTATTGTATTCGAACTAGTCTGAAGCCTTGAAGAAGTAACTTTACAGAAAGACATTATGTCTGACCAGGTGGTAAGCAAGGCCGTATTGTTACCAGAGGAAAACTTTTTTTAAATATACAGCATCAGCATTATTTGATGAGTAGAATACTGTAAGCTAAAGTGATGTAGATGCCCTGTGACTGACCACGTCAGTAAGGTGGGCACAACTTGAATGTAAAACTATAAAAATTGTGTACTTCCTGTTTCATGTTAGACAAAATTCTGTACTTGTACGTTTTTTGCCTCCAGGTGTACACTAGTAAACTTTTGAACCTGAACCTCCTGTGTATTGATCTTTTTATTTTATTTAACAGTTTGGTCGTTCTTAGCCAGAAATCCCTCAGACAGCTGCAGATCAGAGTCTACCGGTGGTCGAATACTGCACAAGAGAAATTACCGAAACGGTTCTTCTTGGGTGAAAAGACCTCCGACTGAATTGTCGTTTAAAGAGGCTGGCCACTTTCTGATCTGTGGCCGAAGCGTGGATCCTGGATGGCTCAATACCGGAGGCTCAGGTAGGAAGACTTTTGCCTTTTTTTGTTTTAGATCAGGGACTAGGTTACAGTAAATATTGTTGCCAAGATTTGTTATGCAGATCAGGGACAAAAGGAATTACTGTGTATTTGGTCATAGATCAGGGTAACAGAATAAGGTAGGCAGTTATTCTAGATAAACTGTGAAAAGGAACTGAAATTTTGGTATCACGTGATAAGAAGGGTTACGTAACATTTTCTTTTACCATGGGAAATCAGTGCACTAAAACATCGCGAGATCCGCCCCTAACCGAAGACGCAAAATATATGCAATCACAATGTCCTGATAATGTTGGGTATTATACGAAGTGGGTTAACAAATATGAATTTGATGGTAAATTAGATAAAACTTCACTGGTTAAACTCCTTAAGCAACTTAAATCCGATGTGGGAGGTCAGGCAAAAAAGCAACGCCAATTAGGCATTCCTCAGGCACATAGGTGGATTGAGGAAGCAAACCGTAGGGAACAGAAGACTAAAAATTCAAAAGCATTATTTTTAGATAAAGAAGATAATAACATAGTAATAGCAACAGCTCCTCCTCCCCTGCCCCCTCCGTTACCTTTTTCAGGATATGAAGCGACTGGACAGGCTGGTCCACCTCCGCGTTATCCTGAGGTCTCAGCGAGACCACAACCATTTGTTAGAGATACTATTGAAACTAGGTCCCGAGCAAGTAAAATATATGGGGACGCAGAATCGTATCAAATAGAGAGAAACCTACAGGATGAGAATGAGGAAGAAATATGTCCGCTTATAGAGGTCCCAAATCCACAGGCAGGACAGGCAGGGCAGGACCCAACTCTCTTAGTATACAGACCATGGACACCGGAGGATATCCGGAAAGCTACTGAGGGAATCCCCCATCCGAAAGTTAATTTTACAAAATTTTTAGAAGATTTGCAAGGCATGAGGTTGAGTTACCACTTGAATGGGGAAAAAGTAGAAAAAGTAGTGAGACAAATTATAGGTCCAGATAGGCACATGATTTGTGGCACCTGGAATCCTCGTAATGCAGAGTTTAAACCACTCCCACATAGTGACGCAGAACGAGACAATAGAGTGAAAGGTCTTACAGACCGAATCTCTGAGAAATGGAAGCCTAGAGCAGACTGGACTTGCATTAACCAATGCATACAACAGGAAAATGAGACGATAGATGGGTACTATGCTAGATTATTGGAATGCTTTAATAATCATAGCGGTATGACAGTTCCTGAAAATCAAGTGAATGATTCCCTGTATGAACAACAATTGAAAAATGCATTTTTAAAAGGTTGCATTGCACCTATCAGTAGCTTCATTACGAAGCATATGATAGACCATCGAACAGGTAGGCTACAAGCCTTACTTGAATATGCTAGGCATGCTGAAAGACATTTTAATAGCAAGAAGAAAAAGAAGGTGCAAGTCTTCACTGCTGAAGATGGAGCTGAAGTATTTGTGTTACAGTCAGGCAAAAAGGGTAAGAAAAATGCCCAGGGAAATAAACAGTCTGACAAACGGTCAGAAGATTTTGAGGAAAGGAAAAAGAGAGGTGAATGCTTTAAGTGCGGGAAGAAGGGACATCTAGCGAGGGATTGTAAACAGAATAAAAAGGTAATCACAGAAGACAAGGGAGATGAGGACTGACTATATGATAGTGAAGATACATCATGCAGAAGTCAGAAATTGTCAGGAGAAGTTAATAAACAGAGGACAAATGTAAATGTGATAGAAGGAATAGAGGAAGCGCAAGTAGATATGGAGGATGAAGAAAGTGAAATTTTGGATTTAGCATTATTGAGCCTAGAGCTCTACTTAGCAGATACGAAACCGGAAGTTACACTTCTGGTGCAGGGAAGGGAAGTTAAATTCCTGTGTGACTCAGGAGCGCCACGGACCCTGATACACCCCTCCAAGTTACCAGAACATTCTGAATCACCTGATTATATATTAGTGAAAGCTGCGAATGGACAGCTATACAGGGAACCACTTTCCCATTATATAGCAATAACTGACCCTGTTTCAGGTATGACTCAAAGAAGTAAGATTGTTGTTTCTGCAAAATGTCCAGTGAACCTATTGGGTAGGGACCTTATGCAGATATTTGGCATAGCAGTAGTTCCAACTGTGCAGGGTATGGAGGCAAAGAGACAAATGGATACTTTTGTGGTGCGATCGGAGGGTGAAACTTTTTATTGGTACAGCCAGGACCTAGTCACGACTGGTCCAGGGGCAGTGACCGAGGAGCTGATGATTGTAGCCATCAGTAAAGCCCCCTCCCTTGACACTGATCGACAGCATTTGTTACACTGTACTCTATACTACTGTAATACGCCAGGACCTGATAGAGAATATGAGCAAGAATTGTTTAGAAATCGTGCAACTAGATTGGTTTTGCATACTTTGTACTGGGATACTGAGGGGAACAGTGTAGTTAGCTGTTCATTACCTCAAGAATTCCTTGCATTATATAGATCAAATCGATTGCCACATGTCAGCTTGACAAAGAACAAAAATGTAAAATGGGCAGACTTAGGAGAGAAGGTAACAAGATGGGAGAAACAGACTGACTTAGAATTGTCAGAACAGGGAATACAGAAACAAAAGTTGAATTGGTTGACGCAAACGCACCTGGCTGTACACTTGCAATATAGCGAGGACAGCTGATTAGCATTTTTATTAGAAGAAGAAGAGAAAGCCTTATGTGACATACCAACGACTCTTTGGTCAACAGGCGAGTCAGATGTAGGACTTATTCGAACAGCAGGGCCAGTTACAATTACACCGAAGTCAGCATTTAGGCCACAGAAAAGATAATACCCTTTGAGGAAAGATGCAGAAATAGGAATCAAGCCTATAATATCAGCATTACTCAGGGAAGGAGTACTGGTAGAATCTCCTGATTCGCCATGTAATACACCCCTATTTCCTGTTAAAAAAGCAAACGGGGAATGGCGGATGGTTCAAGATTTACAAGCTGTAAACAATGCAGTGATACCCAGAGCACCCAGGGTGCCAGATCCACATACTTTGTTTAATGACTTAAAACCACAACAGAAATATTTTTCTGTGGTAGATATCAGTAATGCTTTCTTTTCAATACCTGTATATCCTGATAATCAATACTGGTTTGCATTTACATTTCAGGGTAAAAGGTATACCTATACTCGACTACCACAGGGATATTGTGAGAGCCCAACAATATTTGCACAAGAAATGGCTAGCAACCTGTCAGGGTTTACCCCACCAGGAGGTAGTCAAATTCTACTTTACGTAGATGACATCTTGCTAGCAGCCCCCACCCAGCAGCAATGCAGGGAAGATACTATAGTGCTATTGAAATTTTTAGCAACGCAAGGACACAAAGTGAACAAAAGTAAGTTACAACTCTGGAAAAAGCAAGTTAGATACCTAGGATATGTGATATCCAGTGAAGGTAGGATATTAGACGAGGATAGAAAGATAGCAATTTTACAAGCACCCAAACCAGCAACCAAGAAGGAAATGATGTCCTTCTTGGGGACAACTAATTTTTGTCGGAGTTGGATACCAAACTATGCTTTGGAATCTGCTCCACTGACTGACTTGATATATAAAATACCAATGGCAGCACAAGACTTGTTACAATGGACACCCGAAGCAGAAACGGCTTTCTGCAGACTGAAGCAGTTGATAGCTTCTTCATTAGTTTTAGGACTCCCAAATTATCATAAACGGTTCTTTCAGACCGTAGATTGTAAGCAAGGATATATGACGTCAGTGCTGACGCAACAACATGGGGATAAGCAACGCCCCATAGCCTACTATTCATCACAGTTAGACCCAGTGGCGCGATCTTTGCCTCACTGTGTACAAGCAGTGGTTGCAGCTGCAATGGCAGTACAGGCCTCGGCCTCAGTGGTATTATTCCACCCTCTCACATTGAGAGTGCCTCATGCAGTCGCAATAATTTTACTGCAAGAAAAAGTAGCATATGTCTCTCCTGCTAGACATCTTTCATGTATGACTATACTGCTGAGCCAACCTCATATGACAACTGAACGATGTACGACATTAAATCCATCAACATTACTCCCAACTCCTGCGGATGGCACACCGCACAGCTGCCTGCAGGAAATTGAACAGTTAGCCTTGCCTAGACAAGATCTCACAGATATGCCGTTAGATGATGCCGAGGTGACATATTACGTGGACGGCTCATGCAGAAGGGGCCCTACAGGAAAGAATCTAGTGGGGTATGCAGTAGTTACAGACACTGAAATTTTAGAAGCCCAACCTTTACCACATAACTTATCTGCACAAGCAGCAGAATTGATAGCTTTGACACGAGCATGTACTTTAGCAAAAGACAAATGTGTAAACATATATACTGACAGTCAGTATGCTTTTTCTACAGTACATGTATTTGCGCAACAATGGAAAAATAGGGGAATGATAACATCTAGTGGAAAACCAATTAATCATGCGCAATTTATTTTGGAATTATTAGAATCTATCCAGTTACCTAATAAAGTAGCTATTTGCAAATGTGTAGCTCATACAAAACAACAGGATAGGATTTCGAAAGGCAATGCGAGAGCTGATGCAGCTGCAAAGCAAGTGGCCTCAGACTCAGAAACTTTACTTTTGAATAAGGAATTACAACCCTCTGAGATTTTAGATTTAGACATGTTAAAAACAATGCAGACGCTTACTACAAAAGCAGAAAAACAAAAATGGGAAAAACAAGGTGCAATTCTCGAAAATGGACTGTACATTTCCAAAGAGAAAAAAACAATATTGCCGTCTAATTTATTTCGATATGCAGCTTTGTTGAGCCATGGGCAGTGCCATGTCTCAACAGGGGGGATGGTACAGTTAGTAAACCAAATATTCCAAACATATGGATTCACAAATTACACAAAAAAAATTTGTGCAGCTTGTCATACTTGTAACAAGCACCATGCACAAGGAGCATTTAAACCTAAGCAAGGAAGTTTTCCTATACCACCGTATCCGTTCCATACCATTTGTATGGATTTTATAGAATTGAATAAGTGTGAAGGGAAAAAATATTGCCTAGTCATTGTAGATATGTTTTCTAAATGGGTAGAAACTTTTCCAACCAAGAATCCGGATGCAGCAACAGTGGCGAAAGCCCTGATAAAAGAAGTAATCCCTAGATTTGGCATACCGGAAAGGATTTATAGTGACAATGGCACACATTTCGTTAATCAGACCATCCAGCAACTTGGAAGATTTTTCGGAATCTTCTTGAAAAACCATTGTGCCTACCACTAAGACAGCTAGACAGTTGATGATACTGATGCACTCTCAGTAAAAATGTCACTAAATGAAAAATGAGCAGTGTATACTTTATATACTTTAAACACTGTTGTTTTTGATATATGGAAAGTACCTGTAATGCAATGCTCATGTTATTTTTGATGCAAATGTCATGCAAAGCTAATTTAAACATCATGCAAAGCTCATGTTATTTTTCTCATTTCTGTTATGCCAAAATCATGTTATTTTTAAGATAAAACTGTCCCTGTGGTTCTAACGTCTCCTTTTTTCATTGCTAAAATGCTATTTTCGATATAAAAGAGTCCATGTGATGCAAATGTCTCTTTCTGAAGTGCTGATATGCAAAAATCCATGTTATTTTTGAGAAGCAACAGTCCATGTGATACAAACGTCATTGCTGAAGTGTTATTTTTGATATGGAAAGTTTCCTGTGATGCAACTGTCTGTTTTTGATATGGAAAGTTTCCTGTGATGCAACTGTCTCTTTCTGTTGCTAATATGCAAAAGTTCATGTTATTTTAGATGAAGCAGTCTCTGTAATGTACAATCAATGATACTTCCTTTATTTTATAACAGGATGACATGAGCCCACAGCTATATGTTATTAATATCTAAACTAGACATTTCTAATATATCAACAGCTAACTGTTTTTTGCAAAGCAAGCTATATTATTTTGAAAACCTGCTGTTCAGCCATGCATATTTTTCCTTTCTGCATACACAGTATTTTTGGGAAAAGCATTTTAATTTACACAATATCTATCACTTACTACTACAAATCTACCATTGTCTTTTGTTCTTTTATCACAACTGGCACCCACCTAGCAATCAGTATTATTGCTCTCCTTTCCTTTGTCCTTGACATTCTGCTGAATATCCATCCTGAAATCCCTTCTTTATCAAATTCCCATGATCATTTATTTCCAAGTGTGGCTCCTACAGGATTGCTGTTTGCACTCTGCATTTCTTAACATAATTCAATACTCATTTATTTTGTCTGTAACTGAAAGGCCATTTATATTCCAAGATAGTATGGTGAGAGTAGCCATTATGTTAAAAAGCTGTTGTTCCTACCTATTATATATGAGATTTTTTTTTTTTTAATATGTATTTCCAACTTTTGTCTTACATGCGCACACTGTTTGGCAGGCTAATATTTTATACAGTTATTTTGTCTCATCTCCATTTGAACCTACTTTTTGCTTTAATTAAAACCATCAAAAAAAAGTAAATGCATATTAAGAACAACCCATCCCAAATTAACTTAGAACAAACACATAAAGCCATGCACATTTTCAATAAATTAAGTTTACCCTTCCGGATAGGATAAATGCCTCAAATTAACAGTTGCACACATAGGCATTGCCTAATCTAAAATTAAATGTACCCATGTTAAATTAGCGCATATTGCATACTGTGTTCTTGCTTACACTAATTGGTGTCTTTCCTGGTTCATTCCTCTCTAAGATGTGAAAAACAGCTTGCATGCTTTCAAAAAAACATTAACTTTTAGCCCTAAGAAAAAGTGCTCTGGCTACCTTTAAATAAAACAAAATTGTGCACTGTTCTTTTAAATACATTACATTATTAAGGCTGCTGGGGAGAATACTATCTCTTATTCACTTCCCATAATTTGAGACTTTATTTTTTACAGCTCTGCTTACCATTGTACTTTTGAATCATTTATTTCCCTCAGCAAAGAATGTTCAGAACTTTCAAGATAAATTACTTGCACCTGCAGACAGTTCAACTCTATGTAAAAGTAGTCAGCAGTGAGAAAAAAAGAAATGCATGAAGGAATCTTTGTACATTTCACTCAGATAAGGATGTATAAATTCCCCTGGCCAACTGGGCACAACTGCAGACTTCATGTCTCCCACTGAGAACATGTGCTAATGGATAAAAAACAAGAAGCTAATTATTTGTAGATTCAGTAAACATAGCATTTTCATGCCTGTCATCATTTTGTCTTATTTTTCAAGTATATTTGCTTACAAAAACTTGGTTATGACTTAAGCCAAGGACATTAATCTAAACATCCACCTTGGGAACAAGGGCATAATATTTGGCTAGGCTTATAGGCTTATAAGGGCCGCTGGGCCAGTAGCCTAGTAACTTCTTATGATCCTATAAAAATAAAAAAAAGTATCATCTTAATTCTCAATATGATATAATCAGTACTCTTCTACACCCCAGCAGCCCAAAATCACATCATTATACTAATTTAAACGTGCTTCTTTCCAGCCTTTTTATCTTATTATAGTGCAAAGCCTATATTTCTTACAACTAACAAAACAGACTTATTTAGTTTAACATCTTTAACAATGACAATAATCACTGAAAAGACCCCCCACATTTAAAATATCTTCTGTACTCTATACATAACTGCCTTGTAATATAGTATGCAGTTTATATATTAAAAATACCTTATAAAATACTAATAAGAACAAGAATTGTTTTATTTACAGATGCTTTTTTTTTCCCTTTAGTGTTTTTTTTAAACATTATTGACATTGAGAGCGGTATATTCTGTATAGTCCACCCACAAGTTTAACAAAGTCAACACAATTTCAATCTTTCTCAGTCACTCTTTCTTGCATAGCCATATTTCACAAATGTGATTGATGCTTAACAGTCTCCCATTTATTCACTAATTTTAGAGTTGCTGATCTTCTTGATCATCTTCATCTCCCAATACCAGGCTATGGTTCAAGTCTGATTCTCCTAGTCAAATTCTATACTTTTTTTTCCTGTCTCTCAAGTATTTTCCTTTGGAACAATGGAAAAGGTTTCACTGGCACAGTTTATGAGCTTTATTGTCAGAAGAATGAGAAGCATAATCAACTTCTGCATGCTGGTTCACGTTTTGTTGGATAAAATTTATTTCCTTATTAGCATGTTCTGCATCCAAAAATGGCTTTGATCTTACAGGAAAAATATTCTGAAGACAGCAAGATACAGCAGCTTGAATCTCACGCCTTTCTCTTGGCATTCCCTGGTTGCTGGAATAAATCTGCTTCTGTTGTGCCTGAAGTACAGTGAATAATCATTTTCCAGAAACATTCTGCTATCTCCAGTTTGTAATATTTTCCTTTCTGCTACAGCTTTGTCAGGATCAACTCTTTCTACAGGTATGATTGCATCTTACTAATATAGACCTTGGCTGCATTCTCATGAGAAGGTTTGGAGCATGCACTTAATGTGCCTTTTCAATTAGCAAATCTTGCTGTGGAACACTTGTTCAGTTATTTATTTGTGTCCTTATAAAATTAATATAAACTGTTCCTTCCAGGTTCTCAAGTAGATAAAGTTTTAGATTTTTTTCTAGGTACTCTGTCTTCTAACACTGCAGTTCATTCATTTATTTATTCAGTTTGGTAACCTGGGTAGAGCACTGCTTTGAATGGATTATTTCTGTCACACCCAAGAATAGTTTTTGAAACAGCTGTTCATGAAAAGTTTCATACTCAGCCAGCCTTTTCTTAGTTTCAACTTTTGTATCAGTCCATCTAATAAGCTATTTAAAGCTGCTTCTATTTTTCCACCCTTTTGCTGTTTGAGGTGATATACTCCTTCAATGTTTCATTTATTTTAAATACCACTAAGTACATTTGATTTAGAAGCCATTTCTTTTACTAAAGCTAAAAGAGCTTGAACTGTTTTTTGCTGAACAGCTGCAGGATTCTTCCCAGCCAATGTATTTTCTTCAGCTTTTCTGATTGATTTTCTTTCAGGTTTTCTATTTTGTTTTTCTTTGCTGGCACCCAGGCAGTGTACTTTCTACCTAGTAACTGCATTATAACAAAAATGACAATTTCACTGGGTCCCTTTTCTCATTTTCTTTTTTCACACTGGGAGAAGTGAAATAAAGCTGTTAATCAATTTGCAGCCATCCTAGAAGTCTTAAAGGGCTCAGGCTTTGGTTTGCTGGATGGATGTAAGGCTATCCTTGGCAGGATATTGCACTTGTAAGAAATACTGCAACAGTGATTAAGGAAGGTCATCTATACATCTCACCATTCCCCAATTTTGACTCAAATTGTTTGCACTTTTACTGATTTTCTGGTAAATTACTGAGGATTATAGATGAGCCAATGTTAGACATTAGGATTTCATATTTCTCGTTGTTCAGAAAATGCATGCTGAGTAATATTAAAAATTGTCCCTGACTTTGTCAACTCATTATTTCTGGCTATGTAAAGAATTCTTGAGCAAACTAGATGAGAGGTATGCATGGGATTCCCCCCTTCCCCATGTTGATCATAATAAAGTGAAATATATATACACACATGTATGTGTGTGTGTGTGTGTTTTATATATATATATGTATATAAATGTGTGTGTGTGTGTACATGGTTCTACTTCAAAACATCTATTTCCCATAACATTGAATCTCAAAACGCTGAGACCATAACACTGAAAACCCAAAACACTGAAAATTCACAAGATCAAAAACTCAGAACACTGAAACTTTGCATCACAACACTAAAAACTATAAAGCACATGTAAATATCCCCTCCACCTATAACAACACCACACTAACAAACACTTTTTGCTACATTTTTGCAGGGAGGCAAGCCTCCACATCCCCCATAAGTTAAATATACCAACTCCGAGATCCACTACAGTAGAAAAAAAGTTAATTTCCTAACCCCACTGTATCGCTATCACCATACAGAATTTACACATAATGTCTAAATCACTTACCTGTATGGTCAGATTGGCAAAATAAACACTATATCAGCAGTATAAATAATAACTATATAAATAAAAACTACAATATTTTATATTGACATCACAAGATTAACAGATTAAACTATAACATTTACATGTTTGATGATACAGTACTTGATGTTATCCATGTTCAATGTTATGAAATTCGATGTTATGAGTTTTCAGTGTTTTTGTTATGGTCTAAGTGTTTGGAGTTTCGATTTTATGAGAATTAGATGTTTTGAAGAGGAACCGTATATATAGATATATATAGGCTCCTTTCAGAAGCTTGAGTTTTCAGAAACTTTAAATTCATATTGTTGAGTTTATGTGATTGAGTTTCAGAAAACTCAAAGCTTTTGAATGGAGATTGCAATACAGGGAGGATCAGGGAATTTACCCTTTTCCCCACTGTTTTCGGAAACACAATCATATCATCTCAACAATATGACTTTCGAGTTTCTGAAAACTTGAGCTTGTGACATAGACCCATACCTATATATATATATATATATATATTGGGCTGTGGATACTGTTGACTATTTTCATTGCTCTCATATGTGTTCGCTTCCTGCCATAAAAAGGAAAAAAAAGTAAACAACTCTACAATTCATGGCAGTCTGTAGTCTAATGATTACTTACCTAAATATTACCTGGAATGTACTGTGATTAGTTGAGGGCAACTGATTGCAGGTAATTAAACTGCACAGTGTTCATAATTCTCTAGTCATAGCAATTGTGTGATCAGAGACTGCTAAGGACTGAAATCAGTTGCTAAAGGCAACTGATCACAGAAACTTAAGACTGCAAAATAACAGGGCATGAGTTATTAGTATGATGAGAAGATTGCAAATTGATGGCCGCTGAACACATTTATAGATTAATGCAGTACAGAAATCAGAATTAGCCCTTGTTAACACATGCTTTTATAGGGCACCTCCTGCCTCCTGGAGGGGGGAAATAAGTGAAAGAGGGTATAAAATTTAAGGTCATCTGTTGAATCATCAAGGTTTACCTCAAAGCAAGCAAGAGTATCACTCTGTTTTTAATGTAACTTATTCCAGAGTTGGGGGAAGAATTGAGTAATAGATGTGTCCCCCCAGCATGTCTTATTTGTTTGTTAATAGAGATTCAAGTATTTACTTAGAGTGTTTGTGGAACCAGTTGTTTTGTGGAGGTATGTGAAATCCAGGAATTTTGAGACATAATAACACAGAATAGTAGACTTAAATCACCATACAGGATTCTATATGAGACAGAATATAGGGATAGAGTTTCAACCCAGTCTTATTAATCAAAGCACTTTAGTCTGGAGATCATTTTTACTTATCACCACTGGAGTCTCTGTAACTATTGATGTGTTTGGATAGATGAATACAGAAAAAGACATTATGTTCTATAACTGGCCGGATCAGGTTAGAGAATAGAGGAAAGCTAACTTCTTTTGACTTGCATGAGATACCTTTACTTAATAAGTGGGCTACATAGAAGGATTTTCTGACTACTGTTGTTACATGGTGGTCAAAAGATAAGGAATTGTCTACAAGGGTACCACAGCTTGTAATGTCCATATCATTATGTAACAAGATGCCAATGTAAGCTGCTGTCATTTTTACCAAAGATGACAGTACTACACTTCACTGTATTTATCTTGAGCATATGTCCTAAAATATAGTTTAACCCTTGCTGGTATCAGATGCAGAGTGAGTGCCAACAACCATCTTGAAGTCATTGGCAAATGTAGTTAGCGATATGTCTGGGTTAGTGGTTTGTAGATCCAACAAGTAGATACTGAACAGAAGGGGTCCCACTACTGAGGCCTGAAGATTGCCTATAACCCCTTTTTTGCTTTCTGAAGAGCCACCTAGTACTTTATTTATGTGGGTTGTATCTGCCAGTTTGCTATCTGGCTTGCAATACAAAGGTCTACATTTAGGCATTTAAGCTTACCTGGAATATCAGCATGAAGGACAATGTCAGTGATCTTGACTAGTTCCAGGCACACTGTATGAACTGCATTGCAGCTATCTACTGCTTTAGCAACTTTCTTGAAGGTTATTAAATTAAGTAGACATGATCTCCATTTGACAAAATCATATTATTGTGAGTGTAGAGCATGAACATTTTTTTTTTTATCAGAGCTTATGAAAGCAGATTTAAAGTAATACACTGCATGGCTTTGCAATCTGTGCTTATAAGGCTGATAGTTCTATAGTTCCTGGAATATAAGGTGGGGTCCCTTTCTGGAGGAGTATAATAATAGTAATTTTCTATAATTCAGGAACAAGCCGCGGTGGTACAGCGGTTGCGTTGTTGCCTCACAGCAAGAGGTTCTCCCGTTCGATTCTCAGCTAATGTGCGGGGAAAGCCTTCTGTGTGGAGGCTGCATGTCCTAACCGCGGTCGAGTTGCCTCCGAAAGACATGCGTGAATGGGTGTGCCTTCGCTGAAGGTTGGGCATCAGGCTGGCAACTCGGCACCATAAAAATCTACTGCCAATCATTAGCGGACCAGAGTTCCGCTGTGGCGACCCCTTACCGGGAAAAGACAAACAACAACATGTGTGTGCTTAGTCAAGGGATGTGGACTCCTGAGGTACTGGACTCTGTGGCTGTGCTTAAGTTGAACAGTTTTAGGAGGCATTCAGAGAGGATGTGTCTGGTGATGTTTGTTAAACTGCCAGGCATAATATTGAAGCCCATTCAGGTTGTATTTTAAGCTTTGGTTCATAGGTTGGTGCTAAGCTATCGGCCCTAGGGCCTATACAAGCCTAGCCATAACAATTCTCTGGCTATTTCTTCCCACACTATTTACTTCCCTGGGCCCCTGTCTAGCAGGGCGACTGGCGTGATCCTTGGGGTGAATTTCCTTTCTCCCATCCAATCATCAAGGTTCCTTTTGAAGAGGGCCAAAGAGGTGCTCTGCTTGACATGTATGGGCAGTCTATTCCAGAGTCTGGGGAGTATCTGAGTCAGGAACCTATCCCTCCAGCATGTTTTGTTTATTGTGATGACAAGGTGTAGATCCCTGGAGCATGTGGCTCTGAGGGATTGGGATTTCTTTAAGTGTAGCATGTCCAACAGCTCTGGGTTTGACATGGCCTTGTATGTTAAGCAGAGATAGCCTCAGAGTAGATGATATGCAACAGAGTATAGCTGGAGTTCTTTAAGGTGGTCAGCATAGGGCATCTGCTTTAGGTCTGTGATTCTTTTAGTGAGGTATTTCTGTGGCCTTTCCAGTTGTTGCAGATGTCTTGAGAGGTACATACCAAATGGGGCGTTTTATTCTATAATGGGTCTAATGAGGGATGAGTACAGTGGGACAATGACCTCCTTTTTTCTGGATGAAAAGGGCTCTTAACACATTTCATAATAACCTTTGGTGATGGAAAGGTCTCAGGAATTTTCTGAACTTCAATAATTGTTTCCCGCAGAGCTGTAGCCATGTCAGCTGGCATACAGTGCAACCCCCCCCCCCCCCAGCTGGTGCCCATTCCTCAGAGATGCAAAGATAAGGACCAAAAAAAGTCCTCTGAACAAAGAGCTATCCTGTTTCTACTTTGATAAATCATTCAGAAGCTGTAGCAAAGTGATATACTAATTTTATGCTACAGCTCCTGACACACATACACACACACTACAAGGAAATAATTTTTAACTACCACAGTCTCAGTCATGGTTGCTTAAATGACTACACATACTGTTATCATGCCCATCTATCCAACAAAAGAGATTGCATCAATGACTTGCTAGGACCAACTGGCACATCTTCTGCATTACTGATTGGGTCTCCTAACAGTTTGTATCTATGGCAGTGTCTCCCTGTGCCACATCAAACCATGACTTTGGTTTCTAGTGTGAGGTTGGCACATTTTCTATTTGAAAATATATTAGCAGCAGCTTTAGAGTCAGAGTGAGTAATGCCTTATACTTTGTTGTGTGTTATTTCTTAAATATCTGATACAGTTAAAGAAGGATTTATGAGCATCTTTGACTGTGGTTGCTAATTTTAATTTATGTTCCAGTACATTCTTCCTCGTGGTAACTTTCAGTTTTTTGCTGAGCATTTTAGCAGTATTTAAAGTGGTTAGAGTTTGATTTATTACAGCCTTTAATTAGCTTTTTTTTATTATATAGCTTATTAATGTTGCATTCCACTAAGAAGGCTTATTTTTATGTTCCCCAGTATAGTTGATGCTGATTGTGACAGTTTGTGTCTATGCTGTTTCTTAGAATGGAGTAAATTCATTGGAATAAGGGACAGCTGAGGCTACAATTTGGACTGGAAATTCTGCATTTGAATTTTGAAAGCTTATCATATATATTTTAATAGGTTTGTCTTTTTAAAACCCATGCATTTGGAGGGCCTCATTCTGGCGGTCTTAGATGCATTAATGTTGTCAATTTGGTCATGGGTAGAGTGTTAAGGTATACTGTATGTACTGGTCTAGCTTGAGGGCAGAGGATGTTACTTTATGGACCACCTTCCATACTGTAGCACAGAGGCTTGTTAGTGTCACATATTGATGTCCTTACATTCACCACTGCAGTATTCATAAATTATGGGATTCCCTGCCAAGAAACCCATCGTCCAGCCAGTCTACCAAAGCCTACCATTGCTTTAAGGTATGCTGAATGTCACCTAAACAATCCTCATGTAGTGTAGGGCATAAAGGTGACAGTCAGATGTACCATCCTCAGACCATCTTTGCCACCAGTCTGAACATCGGTCTGTTTGCCTCCATCCTTTTTTTGCCATATTTTTCTGTTTGCTGGAATTCCTATGATTACTCCTCTTTGCTGACATCCTCACTGTTGTAGATAAGTACCTAGTTGGGTTTTTTGTTCTTTTTTGATTTTTTTTTTGCTGTTTGGGGTGTTAATGTCATCCAGGAAGGGTAAATGCCAGGGTGAGAGACAGATTCCCCATAAAGACCACCACGATAAGTGCCTTTTTTGCCTAGCAGCTTCTCACGACCATATGTCTTGTTCTCTTTGTCAGGCATTTGTCCCAAAAACCCTTCATAGTAGGCTTTCTTCCCCTTTCATTGTATCTTGAGAACCAGTGTCTCAAGTTTCTTGCTAAAGATACTGTGCATCGAATTTCCTGCCCCAAGGTTCAGCTGTTAGGGAAGAAGAAGGTGAAAAAGGTAAGACCAGAATCTTCCACTTTCCAGCCTCTGCTTGGTGTTTCTCCAAGGTTTTTACAAACCTGAACACTTGCCTGGCTGTGTTGTCGGATTTCTCTGCTTCATCCAAGTTGGAGGCCATTGAGGATCTGGTGGGCACACATCCGACAAGGCTTTGCAGGCATCCATTTCGGGCATTTAGGGGGAACCACAGTTGATTGTTTCCAAGGGGTATAGGGAGATTCCGCAGTTTCTTCTTAGGGGAGAAGTTCCTACTATGGTTGTGGAATGCTGCCCTGAGTCAAAGCCTTCACAGTTTTCTAGGATAGACGTTCCCTCAAAAATGAAACAGAAAACTAAATATCTTTCTTCTGTTCCTAGAGATCCACAAAGTGAGTAGCAGGCCTTTACTCAGGGGTTATCTAATGCTTTACTGTCATTAAGGCCTCCTCAAGGGGTTTCTGTTCCTGCTCCTCCTTGGTCCTCTTCTTCTAAAAGGCCCAGGGAATTGAATTCTTCTGAGAAAGAGTTGGATTCTGATGAAGAATCACTTATTTTCTAGCCAGATTCCTTCTCCTTTGGACTATGGGTCTGAGGAGGAGAAATCTAATGGTCCAGATATTCCTTCTGATGAAATTTCCATTGGGGACACAATCTCTAGGCTAATGGAGTTTTTTAAGCGGGATTGTACCCAGGTTTCTGAGATCCATAAGAGGTACTATGAGTTACTGTAGATGGACTCCACTAAACCTGAGGCTATTCCTCCTGCCTTGGCTGCTTTACTGGATGTTTTTTTTCCAATGCCTCTAAAGCACCTGATTCTCTGCCCCCTGCTCCCAAGAAGTCTGATAGGTTTTATAGGGTGCCTGAGGATTGTTTCTTTTTATTCAAATGTCCTGCTGCTGACCCCTCTGTGGTGTCTGCAGCCTCTGATAAGCCATTTCAATTGGTTCCTTCATCCAAGTTACTGCCTTCTGACAAGGACAGCAGAACCATGGATAGACTGGGTGTTAGAGAAATATGTATTTGAATATATGTGTAGTACTAGTTTTAAAAGCAAAGTAGTATGCAATGCATTTTATTCTATTAATGATATAACAAAAAGGATGAATTCATGTGTAATTGCAAGAAACTGCAGTGTGCCTTGTAGCAACTTGGCCTCTGACCCTGGCAGCTGCTAGCTCAGCAAGTTTTAATGTTTATGCTTTTCACAAGTGATTATCTGCTGGGTCAGGAAATTAAATATGTGAAATAATGAAATCTTCTGCTCTTTCCTGCTGGGATTATTTGGCCTTGTGTATGTGTTACTAGATAACACGCAGCTGTTGGGAAAGTGTTACAGGGGAACAAAGAAGTGTATTAGAAGATTGAATCTGCTATTGTATTCGAACTAGTCTGAAGCCTTGAAGAAGTAACTTTACAGAAAGACATTATGTCTGATCAGGTGGTAAGCAAGGCCGTATTGTTACCAGAGGAAAACTTTTTTTAAATATACAGCATCAGCATTATTTGATGAGTAGAATACTGTAAGCTGAAGTGATGTAGATGCCCTCTGACTGACCATGTCAGTAAGGTGGGCACAACTTGAATGTAAAACTATAAAAATTGTGTACTTCTTGTTTCATGCTAGACAAAATTCTGTACTTGTACGTTTTTTGCCTCCTGGTGTACACTAGTAAACTTTTGAACCTGAACCTCCTGTGTATTGATCTTTTTATTTTATTTAACATTTTGGTCCTTCTTAGCCGGAAATCCCTCAGACAGCTGCAGATCAGAGTCTACCGGTGGTCGAATACTGTGCAAGAGAAGTTACCGAAACGGTTCTTCTTGGGTGAAAAGACCTCCGACTGAATTGTCGTTTAAAGAGGCTGGCCACTTTCTGATCTGTGGCCGAAGAGTGGATCCTGGACGGCTCAATACCGGAGGCTCAGGTAGGAAGACTCTTGCCTTTTTTCTGTTTTAGATCAGGGACTAGGTTACAGTAAATATTGTTGTCAAGATTTGTTATGCAGATCAGGGGCAAAAGGAATTACTGTGTATTTGGTCATAGATCAGGGTAACAGAATAAGGTAGGCAGTTATTCTAGATAAACTGTGAAAAGGAACTGAAATTTTGGTATCACATGATAAGAAGGGTTACGTAACATTTTCTTTTACCATGGGAAATCAGTGCACTAAAACATCACAAGATCCGCCCCTAACCGAAGACGCAAAATATATGCAATCACAACGTCCTGAAAATGTTAGGTATTATACGAAGTGGGTTAACAAATATGAATTTGATGGTAAATTAGATAAAACTTCACTGGTTAAACGCCTTAAGCAACTTAAATCCGATGCGGGAGGTCAGGCAAAAAAGCAACGCCAATTAGGCATTCCTCAGGCACATAGGTGGATTGAGGAAGCAAACCGTAGGGAACAGAAGACTAAAAATTCAAAAGCATTATTTTTAGATAAAGAAGATAATAACATAGTAATAGCAACAGCTCCTCCTCCCCTGCCCCCTCCGTTACCTTTTTCAGGATATGAAGCGACTGGACAGGCTGGTCCGCCTCCGTGTTATCCTGAGGTCTCAGCGAGACCACAACCATTTGTTAGAGATACTATTGAAACTAGGTCCCGAGCACGTAAAATACATGGGGACGCAGAATCGTATCAAATAGAGAGAAACCTACAGGATGAGAATGAGGAAGAAATATGTCCGCTTATAGAGGTCCCAAATCCTCAGGCAGGACAGGCAGGGCAGGACCCAACTATCTTAGTATACAGACCATGGACACCGGAGGATATCCGGAAAGCTACTGAGGGAATCCCCCATCCGAAAGTTAATTTTACAAAATTTTTAGAAGATTTGCAAGGCATGAGGTTGAGTTACCACTTGAATGGGGAAGAAGTAGAAAAAGTAGTGAGACAAATTATAGGTCCAGATAGGCACATGATTTGTGGCACCTGGAATCCTCGTAATGCAGAGTTTAAACCACTCCCACATAGTGACGCAGAACTAGACAATAGAGTGAAAGGTCTTACAGACCGAATCTCTGAGAAATGGAAGCCTAGAGCAGACTGGACTTGCATTAACCAATGCATACAACAGGAAAATGAGACGATAGATGGGTACTATGCTAGATTATTGGAATGTTTTAATAATCATAGCGGTATGACAGTTCCTGAAAATCAAGTGAATGATTCCCTGTATGAACAATTGAAAAATGCATTGTTAAAAGGTTGCATTGCACCTATCAGTAACTTCATTACGAAGCATATGATAGACCATCGAACAGGTAGGCTACAATCCTTACTTGAATATGCTAGGCATGCTGAAAGACATTTTAATAGCAAGAAGAAAAAGAAGGCGCAAGTCTTCACTGCTGAAGACGGAGCTGAAGTATTTGTATTACAGTCAGGCAAAAAGGGAAAGAAAAATGCCCAGGGAAATAAACAGTCTGACAAACGGTCAGAAGATTTTGAGGAAAGGAAAAAGAGAGGTGAATGCTTTAAGTGCGGGAAGAAGGGACATCTAGCGAGGGATTGTAAACAGAGTAAAAAGGTAATCACAGAAGACAAGGGAGATGAGGACTGACTATATGATAGTGAAGATACATCATGCAGAAGTCAGAAATCGTCAGGAGAAGTTAATAAACAGAGGACAAATGTAAATGTGATAGAAGGAATAGAGGAAGTGCAAGTAGATATGGAGGATGAAGAAAGTGAAATTCTGGATTTAGCATTATTGAGCCTAGAGCTCTACTTAGCAGATACGAAACCGGAAGTTACACTTCTGGTGGAGGGAAGGGAAGTTAAATTCCTGTGTGACTCAGGAGTGTCACGGACCCTGATACACCCCTCCAAGTTACCAGAACATTCTGAATCACCTGATTATATATTAGTGAAAGCTGCGAATGGACAGCTATACAGGGAACCACTTTCCCATGATATAGCAATAACTGACCCTGTTTCAGGTATGACTCAAAGAAGTAAGATTGTTGTTTCTGCAAAATGTCCAGTGAACCTATTGGGTAGGGACCTTATGCAGATATTTGGCATAGCAGTAGTTCCAACTGTGCAGGGTATGGAGGCACAGAGACAAATGGATACTTTTGTGGTGCGATCGGAGGGTGAAACTTTTTATTGGTACAGCCAGGACCTAGTTACGACTGGTCCAGGGGCAGTGACCGAGGAGCTGATGATTGTAGCCATCAGTAAAGCCCCCTCCCTTGACACTGATCGACAGCATTTGTTACACTGTACTCTATACTACTGTAATACGCCAGGACCTGATAGAGAATATGAGCAAGAATTGTTCAAAAATCGTGCAACTAGATTAGTATTACGTACTTTGTATTGGGATACTGAGGGGAACAGTGTAGTTAGCTGTTCATTACCTCAAGAATTCCTTGCATTATATAGATCAAATCGATTGCCACATGTCAGCTTGACAAAGAACAAAAATGTAAAATGGGCAGACTTAGGAGAGAAGGTAACAAGATGGGAGAAACAGACCGACTTAGAATTGTCAGAACAGGGAATACAGAAACAAAAGTTGAATTGGTTGACGCAAACGCACCTGGCTGTACACTTGCAATCTAGTGAGGACAGCTGATTAGCATTTTTATTAGAAGAAGAAGAGAAAGCCTTATGTGACATACCAACGACTCTTTGGTCAACAGGCAAGTCAGATGTAGGACTTATTCGAACAGCAGGACCAGTTACAATTACACCGAAGTCAGCATTTAGGCCACAGAAAAGACAATACCCTTTGAGGAAAGATGCAGAAATAGGAATCAAGCCTATAATAGCAGCATTACTCAGGGAAGGAGTACTGGTAGAATCTCCTGATTCACCATGTAATACACCCCTATTTCCTGTTAAAAAAGCAAACGGGGAATGGCGGATGGTTCAAGATTTACAAGCTGTAAACAATGCAGTGATACCCAGAGCACCCACGGTGCCAGATCCACATACTTTGTTTAATGACTTAAAACCACAACAGAAATATTTTTCTGTGGTAGATATCAGTAATGCTTTCTTTTCAATACCTATACATCCTGATAGTCAATACTGGTTTGCATTTACATTTCAGGGTAAAAGGTATACCTATACTCGACTACCACAGGGATATTGTGAGAACCCAACAATATTTGCACAAGAAATGGCTAGCAACCTGGCAGGGTTTACCCCACCAGGAGGTAGTCAAATTCTAATTTACGTAGATGACATCTTGCTAGCAGCCCCCACCCAGCAGCAATGCAGGGAAGATACTATAGCGCTATTGAAATTTTTAGCAATGCAAGGACACAAAGTGAACAAAAGTAAGTTACAACTCTGGAAAAAGCAAGTTAGATACCTAGGATATGTGATATCCAATGAAGGTAGGATATTAGATGAGGATAGAAATATAGCAATTTTACAAGCACCCAAACCAGCAACCAAGAAGGAAATGAGGTCCTTCTTGGGGACAATTAATTTTTGTCGGAGTTGGATACCAAACTATGCTTTGGAATCTGCTCCACTGACTGACTTGATATATAAAATACCAATGGCAGCACAAGATTTGTTACAATGGACACCCGAAGCAGAAACGGCTTTCTGCAGACTGAAGCAGTTGATAGCTTCTTCATTAGTTTTAGGACTCCCAAATTATCATAAACGGTTCTTTCAGACCATAGATTGTAAGCAAGGATATATGACGTCAGTGCTGACGCAACAACATGGGGATAAGCAACGCCCCATAGCCTACTATTCATCACAGTTAGACCCAGTGGCGCGATCTTTGCCTCACTGTGTACAAGCAGTGGTTGCAGCTGCAATGGCAGTACAGGCCTCGGCCTCAGTGGTATTATTCCACCCTCTCACATTGAGAGTGCCTCATGCAGTCGCAATAATTTTACTGCAAGAAAAAGTAGCATATGTCTCTCCTGCTAGACATCTTTCATGTATGACTATACTGCTGAGCCAACCTCATATGACAATTGAACGATGTACAACATTAAATCCATCAACATTACTCCCAACTCCTGCGGATGGTACACTGCACAGCTGCCTGCAGGAAATTGAACAGTTAGCCTTGCCTAGACAAGATCTCACAGACATGCCCTTAGATGATGCCGAGGTGACATATTACGTGGACGGCTCATGCAGAAGGGGCCCTACAGGAAAGAATCTAGTGGGGTATGCAGTAGTTACAGACACTGAAATTTTAGAAGCCCAACCCTTACCATATAATTTATCTGCACAAGCAGCAGAATTGATAGCTTTGACACGAGCATGTACTTTAGCAAAAGACAAATGTGTAAACATATATACTGACAGTCAGTATGCTTTTTCTACAGTACATGTATTTGCGCAACAATGGCAAAATAGGGGAATGATAACATCTAGTGGAAAACCAATTAATCATGCACAATTTATTTTGGAATTATTAGAATCTATCCAGTTACCTACTAAAGTAGCTATTTGCAAATGTGTAGCTCATACAAAACAACAGGATAGGATTTCGAAATGCAATGCGAAACTGATGCAGCTGCAAAGCAAGCGGCCTCAGACTCAAACTTTACTTTTGAATAAGGAATTACAACCCTCTGAGATTTTAGATTTAGACATGTTAAAAACAATGCAGATGCTTACTACAAAAGCAGAAAAACAAAAATGGGAAAAACAAGGTGCAATTCTCGAAAATGGACTGTACATTTCCAAAGAGAAAAAAACGATATTGTCGTCTAATTTATTTAGATATGCAGCTTTGTTGAGCCATGGGCAGTGCCATGTCTCAACAGGGGGGATGGTACAGTTAGTAAACCGAATATTCCAAACATATGGATTCACAAATTACACAAAAAAAATTTGTGCAGCTTGTCATACTTGTAACAAGCACCATGCACAAGGAGCATTTAAACCTAAGCAAGGAAGTTTTCCTATACCACCGTATCCGTTCCATACCATTTGTATGGATTTTATAGAATTGAATAAGTGTGAAGGGAAAAAATATTGCCTAGTCATTGTAGATATGTTTTCTAAATGGGTAGAAGCTTTTCCAACCAAGAATCTGGATGCAGCAACAGTGGCAAAAGCCCTGATAAAAGAAGTAATCCCTAGATTTGGCATACCGGAAAGGATTTATAGTGACAATGGCACACATTTCGTTAATCAGACCATCCAGCAACTTGGAAGATTTTTCGGAATCTCCTTGAAAAACCATTGTGCCTACCACCCACAGTCTGCAGGACTGGTGGAAAGGTACAATGGAACCCTTAAGAACAAACTTAGGAAGTTAGTTAATGAGACCCAGAAGAATTGGATATACTGTTTGCCTTTAGTGCTGCTGAGTATTAGAACAGTTCCAGATGTGAAGGGGTTGACTCCCTTCAAAATGGTTTTTGGGAGAGCAGATTATGTGCCTCAGTGGAAAGCTCTCATGCCTGCAGAGCAAGAGGCTGACAGTTCATTAGCTAGTTATATGAGGAAACTGTTAACAAATAAATCTGTTTTGCAGTTTAACTCTTTTTCAGATAAGGAACAGACCAGACCGGTGGAAGCAGTTCTGGCTCCGGGAACTTGGGTGTGGCTAAAAGTGACGAAGAGGAAGAATTGGGTGAGTCCAAAGTGGGAAGGACCGTACCAGGTACTGTTGGCAATGCCTACTGCAGTCAGAGTGGCTGAGAGGACGTCCTGGGTCCATTTGACACACTGCAAACCGGTAAAGAAGTTTCAACTTGATAAAAACTTTGTGACTGATATACAACAAGGGCAAAATGGTCAAGAATAAAGTGAATAGAAATGCAGATCAACCCCAGAGATGTTGCATAATCATTTTGTTGAGTATACATTTATTAACTATAATTGTGATAGTTTTCCTCTTGTTGTGGTTTTTCCTACACTCAACCACACAAGGTTTTTCCTACACTCAACCACACAAGTAAAAGTGGGAAGACGTGATGAAACATCTATAGACTGGCATCCAAATTTTAATACATACCTAGCCATGAAGCGTGTATATGCAGGGACTATGAACATTTCAAATTGCTGGGTTTGTACAGCTATACCAATAGCATATGGAGGACTGATAATGTCCGCTGTCCCTCTGGGGATAAATGAGACTTGGGAAAATTTGCTTTTTGACACAGGGACTGTAAGATCACAGGACAAAATAGCCTTATTTTTACCTGTCACACAAAAGGGAATTGTATGTTTCTATAAAAATGATACTCTCCAGGTGGGCTGGAGCAATTGTAATATAACGATATCTTATCGGTGTTATATTAAGACTAGTAATGGCAATACTTTTTGCAATACTAATTATGACTCATATTTGAACTCAATGAAAACAACCATGAATGAAATTCGCAAAAATCCTGTTTTATTTAAACAATTGTCAGTTATAGACCAGAAAATGTTTCATGCAGGGTTAATGCGTATTAGTACTAAAGTAGAAAATTGTTATTTTATTTGTGGGAAAAAAGCATATAAATGGCTACCTAAGAATTGGTCCTGCAGTTGTTTTTTGGGTTATCTGGTTCCGGCTATAAGACAAACTGTAGAATTACCTTTGGGTAAGATACGAAACGTGAGAGAAGCAGCCCGAAAACCTGAAGGTCCAGTCGAGAAACCTGTAAATCCAGTAGGACGGATCGAAGCTGGCTGGAAAGACCATAATACCGTAAAGGATAAAAGCAAATTGACTCATATGGACTTGAGTGACAGTGTTATATCTTGGGCAGGAATATTCCCAGCATATGGAGCAGTCAAATCAATCTGGGAGTTGAGGAAGCTGTCGAAACTTCTCGAAGTAATGAGTAATGCAACTTTCTCTGCCCTAGAACTGGTGACTGATGAACTGAATGCAATGAGAACTGTTGTGCTACAAAATCGAATGGCTCTTGACTTCACCCTAGCGGCGAGAGGTGGTACGTACGCGCTTATTAAAGAAGAATGCTGTGCGTACATTCCGGACAACAGGCATGAAATTAACAACCACCATGACTGAACCAGGCCCAAACCCACTGACGGACTTCTTCCAGAATCTATTTGGGGGGTGGGGTTCCATCCTAATGAATATTCTGATTGCTATTTGTGTGGGTTTACTCCTATTAGGAGCATGTGTTTGTTGTGAAATTCCCTGCATGAAAAGATTAATCAAAGATTTTATTGATGTATCTGTTACTGAAACTTTGTACCAAGATATTGAGATTGAAAAATTGATCTCAGACGAAACTTTTTCTGAAGTATAGATCAAATGACTTACCTAGCTGAAAATCCCTAGTGGAAGAAGTTAGGAGACAAAATGACATTGTGCATACTTCAAAATAGAATAAAAAGTATTAATAGGAGGGAAAATGTTAGAGAAATATGTATTTGAATATATGTGTAGTACTAGTTTTAAAAGCAAAGTAGTATGTAATGCATTTTATTTTATTAATGATACAACAAAAAGGATGAATTCATGTGTAATTGCAAGAAACTACAGTGTGCCTTGTAGCAAGTTGGCCTCTGACCCTGGCAGCTGCTAGCTCAGCAAGTTTTAATGTTTATGATTTTCACAAGTGATTATCTGCTGGGTCAGGAAATTAAATATGTGAAATAATGAAATCTTCTGTTCTTTCCTGCTGGGATGATTTGGCCTTGTGTATGTGTTACTAGATAACACGCAGCTGTTTGAAAAGTGTTACAGGGGAACAAAGAAGTGTATTAGAAGATTGAATCTGCTATTGTATTCGAACTAGTCTGAAGCCTTGAAGAAGTAACTTTACAGAAAGACATTATGTCTGACCAGGTGGTAAGCAAGGCCGTATTGTTACCAGAGGAAAACTTTTTTTAAATATACAGCATCAGCATTATTTGATGAATAGAATACTGTAAGCTAAAGTGATGTAGATGCCCTGTGACTGACCATGTCAGTAAGGTGGGCACAACTTGAATGTAAAACTATAAAAATTGTGTACTTCCTGTTTCATGTTAGACAAAATTCTGTACTTGTACGTTTTTTGCCTCCTGGTGTACACTAGTAAACTTTTGAACCTGAACCTCCTGTGTATTGATCTTTTTATTTTATTTAACACTGGGTAAGAAGGTTTATACTTAAGCTACTTAGCTTTTAGGGCTATTAATTATCAGGCCCATATCTCTAGGTATGCCTTGGCTCTTCTTTCTCAGGCCTGTCAGCTTTTTTCTGATCTTCCAGACTCTGAGAGTAAATCTTCTGCTCATTCCTTGCTAGGGATTTCCTCTCAAGTAGTTTGTCATTCTATCAAATGTAGTTATGATGCAGCAGATGCCTCTTCTAGGGATGCTGCTTTTGGTTCAGTAATGAGGAGGTATTCTTGGCTTAGGCTTCAACTTTCACCCAATGATATTAAGGCAATGTTGATGGATGCTCCTCTGGATAATACATTTTTGTTTGGGGAAGCAGCTGTTGGTTTGCTTAAGTGTCTTCAGGACAAAGGGAAGGCCTTACAGCAGCTGAAACATGTATTTGTTTCTCCTGCGCCTACATTTCAGGGAAACTACCTTTCTAACCCAGCCTTTGTTCGTAGGCAATCTTGCCGTCCTGCTAAAGGAAAAAAGGGTGGTAAATGGGCTCTAAAGGAAAAAAGGGTGGTAAATGGGCTCCTACTAAGGCTACTCAGACTGCAGAGATTCAAAAGCCTTCCTTTCCTGACAAACCAGGTGCTGTCTTACTATCCACCTGTTCCCAACCACATCATCTTTCTCTTCACCTTTCTCTTTCTCTTCCTCTTCCCATTTGGCTTTGAATCACCCAGGATTCCTGGGTTCTGTCTGTGACACCCCACCACTGACCCAGTAATCAAGGAGCCTCAATCCTCACCACTAGAAACAGTGGGATACTTACATTGGGAGGATGACAAGTGCACACTTAGTAAAGTGCAATTTCCCTTAAGAGCACACAGAAACCACAGTCAGTCTGGGGTGGTTTCTCCCTCTTTCTCCAGACCCTCAGTGAGAGTCCCAACTGGCACAGCTACAGAGTTGAGATCTCAGGTGAGCGGCCAAGCGAAGACATCCAGCACCCTCTCTATCCAACCAGTGCTTCATGTCCCTGCCCAAGTAGCTGACACATGCACACTTTGAGATTTGATTTACACACACACACCTGAGAAAGGCTGGCACAGGTTTACTAGCTATGCCCCCTTTTGCCCAGACAATAAGGTAGTTATTATTGCTACCAATTAACTCCTTATCAGCTACTTTAAGGCTCTTAACAAAGGGTGTCCAATTTTACTGTGTAATGTTACTATCAATACAAATGGTAGTTTGACCAAGTGGCCTACACAGTGTCAACAAATAAATGCAAGTACTCTCAGAACTTAAATATGTCTCACAAATATCAGCCACAATGAAATGTTTAAATATATATAATAATAAATAATGAAAGAACAAGAAAATACTCAGAAAATAATCACAGTTGCATTAGAGCTCAAAATCACAGGAAATATTTAAAACAACATTGCAGGACAGTCTCAAATAAATAAAGAAAACATCTAAGCTATACTTCACTATATTCCTGACTGTATCTAACAGAAATTACTGTACCCTAGTTAACTTACTCACAGAGCAAGCATATGTGGTGAGTGGATGTTCTTGTCAGGTCAAATAATAAATACAGAATGCCTAGTCTCTCTCTCAGAGACTTCTTAAATTAATATTTCAAATATTACTGCTGGAGTAAGCAAAAACTGCAGCACATACGATAAATGACTCAGCCCAAGAAGCAACAACTGATGAAGTACACATAAAAAGACAGAGTCAACGTAATGCATTAATAGATGACGTCACTGAACGTAGAATAAAAAAACAAAATACTTTAACACAAAAAGTGAGCGCTTTCACAGTGTATGCACTGCTTCATCAGACAGAATTAACAAACACTCAGCACAACTTAAATAGTAGAGGTACAAATCTTTCAACCAAGCAGCAGTCTCAACATAAATAAAGTGGTATGCACTCACATAAAATTTTGTATAAAAAACATCAATAGTTAATGTTCATTATAGAAAATTAACTTAGAAAATCTTTACATGCATAATCGCTTAAAAAGTTGCTTTAAAAATAAAAAGTGAAAAAACAAGAGCTTAATAATCACCTATAAAGATGTCTTTGTTTCAAAAATGGTTTAAGTGGTATTTTTTCATTGAGACCTTTACCCCTATCTGCTCGTATCTATGTAACCACAAAACCTACAGTTGTTACAAGATCATTTAAGAATAAAAGATCCTTCAGAAATATGTTGTTATAAAGATGACAGGAGGGAAGATCCTGAATGCACTTTTGCCACCACACGACCTTGTAACAACTGTAAGTTTTGTTGTTACATAGATACTCCCAAAATTCACAGAACAAAATAGAGTCCAAGACAAGTGACAGGATCCAATTCTTATTTAAAAATACGTGTTTAATGTATAAAAATATAATCTTTGAAAGACATTCCCCAGGATTCACGAAGCCTCCGTGTAAGAGTTATAACTCTTACATGGAGGCTGCAGTTAAACGGAGTGATATCAGCATGCTTTGCATATTCATGAGAGCATGCTGAATCATACCTAAGTCTAACACGGTCCGTGTAAGACAGTAGGGGGCGTGTCCATAGGCTGAGCCCTGCAAGCGGACACGCCCCCAGAAGTGTAAAAGTGCCCAAAGTAAACACCCACAACAGAGTCCACGGAAATGTGAATAAACACAACACAACACATGCCCCCACAGACTATGAACATAAAATATATATAAATGAACATGTTATATATTTTTTTAAATTGTAAAGATGTTTAACCGTGAGTGCTTTCGTTTGCTGGCGTGCCCGTAGCGCAGCTACAGTTAGCAGTCAGTGGGAAAGCATATAAGAAGTAAATATGCAAAATAAGCCAGGAAGCAATAGCGTAGCGGTAGAGATGTTGGCTGAAGAGCAGGCATTCATGGTTCGAGCCCCCACAACACCAATTTTTTTTTTTTTCAAAATAAGCAGGAAACAAGTCCCTGACAAATATGTACACATAAAACCACAAGTTATATAAAATGTAATGAAATAGCCCATTTATATTGAAGACATGTGAGGTAACAAAAGAAGAAAAATGCCAGATGTGCTCATAGCTGAGCTACAGTTTAACAGAGTGAGTGCATGTGCCCGTAGATGAGCAGTGGTTTAACTGGCGCAAAATGAGTACCTGTAGCTGAGCAGTGGTCTAACACGCTAAATCTATGTGCCCCTAACTGAGCTGAGCGTAATATGCGTGCCGATAGCCAAATGAGGCTTAAAGCAGCGTACCCCATTTGCGCGGAGCTGCGCACCGCGCAAACAAGCTAACCGACGGGCAACGTTGAGCAAGCCGTATCAAAACTGCCTTTACACAGACACACCCCTCAGCATGTCTGGACAGTCATGAAAAATAAAAAGCAGTGGCCAGGTTTGAACCCAGGATACTATACACCATAGTCAAGGTACAGAACCACTAAGCCATGACAGCAGTACCTTGAAATGCAATAATAGCTAATATATAGGAATGAATACAAACTAGAGCATGACAATGCAGGTTTACTGAAGTTGATACAATTCCAAAATGGCCAATCACAGATATGCGGAAAAACGGACTATATAAGCCCCATAGGCGGAATACACAGCATAAACGATTGTAGAACTGACCTGCAGGCAGAATGACAGGAGTAGGAGAGGGTAGTTGCTTTCGAGCACAGAGGTGGGGTGTTGAGGAGTCCAGGTACATGGTCTGGCTCCTAGTCCATAATCATGAGGCCCAACTCATGCAGGGCCAGGTCCTCTGGGGAGCATACAGGGCCGAGGCGTGGGACCGGTTGGCTCATGATCTCACCAGTGCCACAGGGATTCCAAGGACTGGTGAGCAGGTCCATCACCACCATGCGGACCTGAAGAGACACAAGCAGGACCAACTGAACCTTTGGATCCAGGAGGCCCGGCAAACACCCAACGCCCCACTACTGAGTAAGTAACATTTAATTATGTATGTAAGAAATTAAACTAGTTGATATTATGGAGATGTGTATTCCAATATTACTTAATTTATATTACAGCTGCAGGTGTCCGTTCTGTGAACCGCAGAGCCTATGGCGATAGGCTGGTGCGGTTGCGCCACCAGGCAGGTCAGTAATCCACTACCAGTAACTGTAAAGAAATATAAAAGTATGACAGTCAGCAAAAGAGTGCAGTGTAGTCAGTAAGGAATAAAATCTGCAAGTAACAGTGTGAAAGTGTATGCAAGTATTGCTTGATTACAAAAGTGTGTTTCAGCCTGTAAGTTTAACCTAAAATGAAACTGTCTGACATATATTCTGAAATAAAATGCCCTACCTGTAAGAAAATAGTACACAACCTGCAGCAGGCTGAAAAGTATAGCTGCAGAAGATGATGAAATCACATGTGTGAAATATATCCCTGTGGAAATACTGAAACATGACAGAAGTGAGACTGCTGGAAAGGATTGTAATAACTACTGGTAAAACATGTCAATAAAGCCTAGAAGTACCATCCTGAATAGTAAAATGAAAGCAAGTGAGAGAGTGTGAGAAAGTGTCATGAATCCAGCAATACAGTAGTAATAACCCCTGAATAAAGTATACTGCAGTCAAGACAGAATGAAATGCATGTGAGATTCAAAACCAAACAGCAAAATCTGTTCAAAGTGTTGCTGCATCTGGAATGTGTATCCCAAAATCTGGATATGTTGCTCTCAGTCTGCAATATGCAGATAGGATGATTGTCTGATATACCAAACATCCACACTTGTCTACAGCTATATAAAGCAAATGTAGCAGGATGATGTAGCTGAACAAAGCTAGATATGAATGTGTATGAAAAACCATAAAATGTATATTGATGTTGCAGTAACAGTCCTATCACCAAGCTGAAATAGTTATCATATAGGAAAATGTAGTTAGAACAGTAGTGTGTATATAACTGTAGCTATTAGAAATGTACAGCATATGTATTGTTATTCGAAGGTGTTAATATTACTTTCTTCACCCCACCCTATAACCACATATAACCCATTCCACGTGAAAATGGTATGTGCAATCACAATTAACACCCCTGGACGTTTGTCCTGTTGGGTCATATATATTTGCATGTCCGTTGATGCATCTGCCCTGTTCATACATCCACACCTGATGGCCTGTTGCCATCAATTAACCCTGCATGTTGTTGGACTGTGTATTTCTGTTCAAATTATGCATGTGTTATGCACGCTGTTCAATGGTGTGAATATCTGGGTGTTTGGTTAATGGGAATACTAATGCATGCTGTTACAACTAATTGTGAATGGTATATGTCACTAACCCAAACTGTCATGACATAATGCAAAACATAGGACGACAGGGAAGGCGGGTTCCAGCGGACCCACCTCTCCCACCTCAGCTGGCGAGTGCACCTGGCACTAGTGCTGAGTCCGGACCCTCCTCTGGTGGCTCTGTGCCACCTGCGGGTGGAAGCGCTGCAGGGGATGGGGCTCGCCCCCCCCTCTGCTAGTGTGGCTGGAGGAGAACCACCACTCACCCTCCGTAGCGTCCGGACTGTGGTGCGTAGGGAGATTCGTGACTCTGTTCTCGAGCCCCTACGCCAGCTCGAGGCATGGGTGGTGCAACTAACGGGCATGCCTGTTGCCCCGCCTACACAGCCCCCAGCACAGCCCCATCCTGGGCAGTGAAGGAACAGTGGCAACTGCCTATGGGTGGAGATATCAGTTCCACAGTTGCCATCTGTGGGCTCAAGGGCTCTGGATATCCAAACCTCCGTCCCCGTCAATTGCCTAACCCTCCCACACGTGTCATACACCGCCCCTGTATGCGTCTTGTTTGTCTTGTCTGTTTACCTACCCAACCTACCTCCCCAGCTGTACCGACTTCCTTCACCTGACATACCACTCTCACCTGAAAAAAAAAAAAAAAAAAAAAAAAGGGCACTCTGTACCCACAAAAAAATTACGCCCCATACATAGCTGCCCATTCTGCACACATGTCTACTGGACATGGAACCTATCAATTACAATTGGCTGTACAACAAGTATTATTGTTGTCCTGACACCTCTCTCAGGGGTGGAAGGTTTCAAATGTCACACCAAATTACATACATATGCACAGCTGTTGCTGATGAAGAAATGGGCAGCTATGGGCCTTACCTACATCCCTCCTGCACATCCCAAGCTTGTTTTACCCTCTTTGTGACCCCTTTTTCACCACTTTCCTGTCTCCCCATTTTCTTTTCTTTCAAAGAAAATAGCGCGGGTGTGCGTAAGAGTAAGCACGTTTAAGCGGTTGTAAGCAGGTGTGCGCGGAGCTAACCGTCAGTGCGCATGCGTGAGCTCCGCGCAAACCAGCGCTAACCCGGTTACAACTGCTTAAAAGTGCCTTAGTCACTTTGATTGACAGGTCCTGTACTCAGTTCAAAAGCAAAATAAAATCCCACTGTGAGTCCCGAACCCAGGACCTTGGAAACAGTAGTCTACATGACTTACCACTAAGCCATGACTCTTATACAAGAACATTGTGCTAAAATAAATATATCATGTAATAGTAGGAATGAATGTAAAGGGAATATAGATGTGTAGTACACAAAGCATGCCATTTAGAATTACTATCAAAACTAGTGGATTTCCATAATAGTAGTGTGTGAACAGAAACAGCCATGCTAGTTGGAAGCTAGTAGGTAATAATGTCACTATAGCACCTTGCAAGCCACACACATACTCACAGCAGGATAAGCACTGCCCATACCCCACAACCTCTTACAGGAACACATCTGGACCAAGTAATAAAATATGTGGAGCAAAGGCCCAAAACCAGGGACACATTATAAATAATGTTACAACAAACGCAGACAGTTCAGAGAGTAACAGGGTCTGCACTTTGTGGGATGTTTGGAAGGGTATGCAGTCTGAAACTTGAATGTTTGTCACCATATTCTGACTTGAGCCCAGAGTGACTTGCCAAAAAAAGGTGTGCATGAGATATTGACCAAAATATGAGGCAGAAATGTGGACAACCTGCAAATATATGTACACATGACGGGTCTGACACCACCATATTTGAATAGTTAAGAGCCTAGATATAGCAACAGTGAGTGACTTACAGGGATGCCCCACAGACCCCATGTGAAATGTACAAACAGTAGGCAGAAAGGTGTAACACATGCAATGGTAACTATG
This sequence comes from Protopterus annectens, assembly GCF_019279795.1. Taxonomy (NCBI): domain Eukaryota; kingdom Metazoa; phylum Chordata; order Ceratodontiformes; family Protopteridae; genus Protopterus; species Protopterus annectens. Next base: position 195,351,256 of record NC_056734.1, read on the forward strand.
GAGTCCTGAAAGTATTCATCACTTGCATGGCAGAAAAAGTCTAGTAATACATATGCTCATGCTAACCCACAGTCACAACTGCAGCATACCAGACATTTTAATGGGTGTACCCCACTGATATGTACCATTCCATGAGGCACATAACAGATGAACCTGAAAGTCTCTGGGGCCTGCTCAGCAGCATACTCAAATACCCTAATAGATGTCAAGGCCCACACCATGGCCAGACCACACTGCATGCTGTAACACCCTAGCAGATATAGCAAGCATTCCAAGGTGTGAATGTACATGGAAAATAGGAAAGCTACAGCAGCACACTACAGTCAAGACACCTAGCAGGCATATAAGTAGTGACTGTAAAGGGCAACTATTGAAGCCTTAGCAACAAAGTGCAAGCAAAAGTGAAAGGAAAGCACACACACACACATTAACAGTAGTAGTAGTTGTAGGTGTCAGTGTACATACACAGTTAGTACAGGAAACTGGAGAAATGAATGGAGGAATGTTAATCTACAACACACCTGGAAATATGAGAGAGATACCAACCTTTACACTCACAGAACATTGTCCACAGCATAACAGCATGGTCCCTGCCCTTAAAATCTGAAAGGGCTACGCCTACCTCACATACCTTTTTATAGCACTGTTCTGAAATCACAGTGAGAACTGCAATCAGTACACAACTGGCTGCATGTAATTAGCAAATGCTGGCTAACAATTGGTGCAGAGGCCATCACATGGGCATATGAAGATACCTACAAAAGTATGCTGTACTCCCAGTCCACACATGCAATACTTTCATTGCACCCTGAGAAGGACGTGAGAGACAGACAGACAGACAGAGAGAGAGAGAGAGACAGAGACAGAGAAAATTGCAATTAAGCAGACACAAACAAATTGTTCAGCAACAGCCACCTGAAAGCTGACAACTGGGAAGTGGAGCAGCAGGACAGAGAACCAGACAGCAACACAAGCAGCTGTGACAAACACAGGTAATGTAAAGTAATACTATAAAGGTCTACATACTGTGAACCCTCCATATGTGTCATTGGTCTGTATCCATATGTATATGAAGATGTGTAAAGGGCAGGGGACATACAGCAACTATCAGTGAAGGCTGTACATACATTTGTATGTGAGAGCATCTATGTGCACATATCAATGTTAGTTGATTGTAGGTTGTAGTGCCATGTACAAAGTAGGTTTCACAGTTATGTATGTTTAGCAGTATGTTAGTGTGTGTATACAGTATGGTAGACAAACATGTTGATATACCTGTCTAACATATGGATACGTATGTATGTCAACATATGTATGTGTATATAAATATATATATATATATATATATATATATATATATATATATATATATATATATATATATATATATGATATGCATATATGTATACATACATAGAGAGAGATGTAGGAATACATAGACAGATGTAGACAGAATATTGTACAAACATATCTATGTAATGCACACATACAGATATAGATATATGTAGATACATATACATAGACAGACTGATCTGACTATCTACAGGTATGACTGTATATGACGACCTGCAACACAGCCTGTCCCACCCCCTCTGTCACTCACACCCCCTCTGTGTCCCCCCTCTCCACATCTATAGCAATATATGTACATCAATATATATATGTGTATATGTATACAGACATATATATATATATATATATATATATATATAGATATATCTATATACATATATATATATATATATATATATATATATATATATATATATAGAGAGAGAGAGAGAGAGAGAGATGTATATAAATTCTGAGTGAGGCACATGTGTACAGATGTATTGCAACAGGTGCCTGGTGACAAAGGCATGGAGTGAACACCAGTGTCAAAACCGGAGTACCATACCACATTCCAAATCACCTACACCAGTAACCACCAGATATGTGATTGGCTGCCCACCACTGCATGTGTCAGGGGTGAACAGGGTCATAAATGTGTACAATAGTGGCCCCAATGATATTCACAGTGACACACTATCCCTGGAATACCTGCACATGGTATGTGTCAGCGGACATGGTGTGTCAGCTATGGACATGTCGGTTGGTGAACCCCTCCACACCACATAATGGATGCCATGGTATGGACCTCACATGACAGCTAAAGATATGGAGAAGGACACAGTGACATGTACAACACTGTGACAATGCACTCAAACACATTACCAATGCACAGTGACTGACAACACCACAGAGTACACATATACTACCCACATAGAGGTTACCACTCCCGGATTTACATATGTAAGTCACACCCATGACAGATGTCCAACAACCATAGTAACACCTCACACCATCCACAACCTAAATGTCTGCTGTGTGTCGTCCGTGCCACTGCAATAGAGTGCACATGTGGAGGTAAAAGTTCCTACCCACAGATAAGACATACCCTGCAATAAACCACACAGTGTTAAGAAGCAAGACTCCCCATGAGTACATGTTACACATACCCCTGCTGAATGTTAGTCAGACAGGTAATATGCCATATGAGTCACCCTGTGTAACTGTGTGACAGCAGCAGGTACCATCACACCACGTGTCACAATGGTCAGGGTAGCAGAACAGTACGCTGCTGTAGTCCCAGGGCAATAGCATATTGTATAGTATTGTATTGTAATGTAATGTATTGTGTTGTATTGTATTGGTATGTTGAGGTGCCTCCTTCGTGGAGTGGAACCACTGCTGCTTTGCGCCAGTGTACAGGTACATATCCTGTAGTCAGGCTAGTGTTACATAGCACTTCTATATGTGTGTTTAGCTCCTGTCAGAGTTTATGTAGCATGCAACTGGGGATACCATCAGGTCCCATTCATGTTGTGTATTCTGCTGTCCTGAGGGTGGCTCTCACCTGGACATCTGTGATGACAGGGAGGTTACAGTCAGCTGGGATAACTATGTCTTATTTTGGGGACAGGGCGGGTGACACCTGCACTGAACCTGTCTGCCACAATGTTGTCAATATCTGTGGTGTCAGTGAAATATGTGTTGTTGTGTACTAACTATGGGCATAGAGGATGGATCCTGACCAGGTTGCTAACATAACTGAAGAAGGCCTTCTGGTTATCTGTAGTGTCCCTCTTGATTTCCCTCTCAAAGTTGCCCATGGATGTTTGTATGATGGAAAATAGATCCTTACTAGTGCTGCTCAGACATGCCCTCTCTTTATGGAATTATGCTCTGTCTTGCAGTAGCTTCCATCTTCTGTAATACAATCTGTCTATGGCTGGGGTCCACCAGACAGGATGCTGTCCCTTTGTGGAGAGTGTCTTGGTCATATATGGGATTGCATGATCCATGCATTCTCGGAGATGTCTGTAGAAAGCAATTGTGTAGGGGTCAGCATTGTGGGTTGTATCTGCCACTGGCCCAGTGGGCTGAAAGGATACCATGTCACTGTTACAAAGTGTAAAGTTTGTCTCTGTAATGTTATGCACTATAGTCGTTTGTACTGGTGGTGGAGGTGGGATATGTATATCCAGGGCAATCAGTGTGTGGTCAGCTCACAGTAGTTGATGATGTAGGCCATACAGTACCTAGATACAAACCCCCAGAGTGAGGAGGTGCTCTTGACCTGAATCAGTGTTCTGACTGCTGGGGTTTGGTAGTATGTCGTATGGAGTGTGCCAGGTACTGTTGCACAGTTGCTGGCTGAGCACTGATACCTGGCCATTTACATGTGTATCCACCAATAGACAGACAGACGCTACATATGTGAGATATGTTGTATCATAACAGTCGAGTAGCATGTGTAGTATGTGTGCCAAATTCTGCTGACATATATTGCTGATATCAGGTTATTTTCTTTCTCAGGTACATGGCCCACCCACGGAATCCCACCTACTCCACAGCTGAGGATGAGGAGATACACCAGAGCCTGGTACGGGATTATGCAATACTCTTTTTCCGCACCAGCCAGAATCAGCAGGAGAGGGCTGCACTGTGGCAAGACCTTGTCCGTCGGGTAAATGACATAGGCACGCATAATAGGACATATGAGCAGGTACGACATCACTGCAGTGATTTAATCAGACATGTCCGTCAGCGTGCGTCGGATATCCACAGGCAACAGGTTGCCACAGGTGGTGGGGTGGCTACACATCCCCCACTCACCAGACTGGAGGGACTACTCATGAGTGTAGTGGCTCCAGTCCACCAGCAACAACAACAGCAGCAGACATGCATTATGATGGAGGCTGGAGCCACGCAGCAGCAAGACAGTGAACGTGCAGGTAATATGCCATATGTATAGTTGACTGTTGTGTACACTGGTAGTTAATGCATGTGTGAGGTGTGTCCTTGGTTTGTAGCTGTCACCATAGTATTTAATGTGCAAGTGTGATATCCTCAATATTAGCAGCTGACCTGTGAAAGGCGACTGTTGTACTACTGACCTGTATCATACTCAGTAACAATGGCACAGTTGTGCCCACTGACATTAGTTTCTTCACGTCTGCAGGACCCTCTGGTATAACAGCAATGCAGCCTATCCATGCTCGTGAGTGTGTATTAACAATTCCTGTAATAGTACTATTTGGCTCACTTAGTAGTGCTCTTTGTATGCATGTAGGTGTGTCTGTGTCTGTGTGTTGATATCACGCATACTGAGTACTGTACAATTGTGTGAAACTGTGTGCATGTGTGCATGTGTGCACCTGTGCATGTGTGCATGTGTGCACGTGTGCACGTGTGCACGTGTGCACCTGTGCATGTGTGCATGTGTGCACCTGTGCATGTGTGCATCACTGGTAATGTGTAGACATTGTAAACTGTGTTTCCTGTTTCCCTCCCACAGGTTCTGTTGCTGCTCTGGTGTCATGTAGCAGGGAACCTGAATCAGGTGCCGTGGGTACTGATAATGATGACATCTGTGTAATGGCACAGGAAAGTATGCCAGGGTCCGCCATTGGTCAGCCAATTGACAGTACACAGCTGTCGACCCCATCAATGCGCACAGTTATCCTGCCAATACATACTTTGTCACCAATGTCCCTAGGTGATGGACAGCATACAGTGGGCATTGACCAGGGTAATGTGGTATCTGTGGCACATGCCTCCTCACACAGCAGCCATGGGCATGGCCCAGAGATGGTACCACACAGACAGATGTCCAGGGGTTCTCGTGGGAGCATCCGTGGGCATACTGCCCCTGTCAGACGTGCCCACAGAGGTCTTACAACCTCAGTTATGTTTCGGGCTGTCATGCAGGCACAGTCACGTATGGAACGGTACACCAGACAGGGTCTGAGGGAGCTGACAGCATGTCGCACAGCCATGACTGACAGTATGCGTGACATTGCGGCTGCCATCCGTGATTTCACCGATGTCATAGACAGACGTTGTGGGGACATATTAGACCGGTTCCACAACTGCATGTCCATGAGCCAGGGCGATGGTGGGTGGTTGAGGCATCGACGTGGCCATATGCCAGCAACAGCAGCAGCTGGCAGTCGTCGCGGATGACAACAGGGCCGTGGCCGCCCCCGTAGTGCCAGCAGCAGCCCCAGCAATGCTGGGTCTGTGCTGTCATCAGACCGCCCCAGGAGACCACGTGCACGTGGCTCTGGCCGGGCCCGACAGGGATCTGTGTCCAGTCAACGAACACCTGCTTCTGATGACAGTACCCAGTCTGGGTTGGTAGTGGATACGGTCCGTAGCACCCCTGCAAGGCACAGGTACCGTGTCCGTGGCCAGAGACACTGATCTGTATGACCTGGCAGGTACAGTCTGTGGCTGTCCACAAACACCAGTATATGGCAGCCATGAGGTGGAACTGTGTGCATCCATACACACATGCGAATTGACAACACCTAGGGCTACCGCATACACCCACACACTGCATCAACATTGCCCCACCTTCTACTGCTGTCCCTCACCAACACACATACACATACATGTCAATTGGTGGTATCGGTGGCTGACTCAGGCATACCAAGTTCACACCCTGTGCATATGATGAAACTGTGCCACCTCCTGCAATCTGTAACAACTGTGCAGGTACAGGTTAACATGTTGCTGATGCACAGGGTGACCACATAGATGTGTAGTAATAGTATCATGTTGTTAACAGTACTGTGTGCTGAATTAATTGTGGGTATATCACAGCATGCCTGATGCAGTAAGTGTGTGATTGTCATGTCCTGTTGTCTACACCCATGGTAAGTACCATAGTGTATCATCTGCACATGTTGGCATACTGGTGGTAATGATGTCAACAGAAGGCTACATACATAGGTAGCACAGGGGATAAGGTAATGAATGTAGTAATACGCAATGATGGACATGTAAATTGCAAGTGGCATGTTGCCCACACTGGACTCTGCAATGCAGATGTTTGAGGATGTTGATATGTGTGCAGTACTACACGACTGGTACAGGACACACAGGAGCACCCTAGCACTGCATGCTCACATCTCATACCATGCTAGACAGCCCCAACACACAAAACTAACTGTCACAGGAGGGAGAGTCCCCATATATGTCAGGGATACTGTGGTGGCAGGCCAGGTAGCATACATCCTACTAAGTATGGAACCACTGAGTGAAGGCTCAATGAGTGTTATTTGACATGTGTATTACTGCAGGTATGAGCACATGGGTTTCCATCCAGTTATTGTACATCCTGACAGTACATGGTCTGTACACTTGTGTGCACTGAGACTGGACCCTAGCCATCTGACCCGTGTATTTCCATGTACATGTGCATAGTGCCTGCATATTTGCAGTGTTACCTACTGGAACTGGTACAGCTTGTTTATTGTACAATGGACTACATGCAGCCCTGCTTACTGTAGCTTTGTTTGCATGCATGTTTTCTTGCAATTACCCTGGAATACTGATCACACCTGCAATGCATAGTTATAGAGCTTCTGTGGACTCCTAGTGCCATCTGCATAGCTTACTATATGTATGTCCATGTCCCACTTGACAGGATGTCACTGTTTGTCCTGTTCACATGTACATTGCCTGTGACACAGTGCATATGACTTACCTGGCATGTGTCCACGTGAGCAGTCATATATGCTACTGCTAACTAATCACAGGCACTACACCTTCACATATTCATCTTCTGTTGAACTACCTGCTTCGCTAGGGACGGCCTGCACCTGTCACCCCTGGGCTTTCAGATATTGGCAAAGGCTCTTGCTACCCCCATAGTGCCTATGTTAGGCAAGGCTCAAATGACAAACCCACCTTCATAGGTATCACAAAGGATAGGAAACTAAGAGTAATGCTACCCAACGCCAGAAGTCTAAACCTCCAGATGCATGCACCCAAAACACTCCTTGGCATGGAGAACATCGATATCTGTGCAGTAACAGATGCCTGGTTCAGGGCTACTGAGAGCACACCAGCACTACCAGGTTTAACCTGGTTGATTTCTTTGAAACAGTCACCAAGGCCATTGACAAGGGGAAGGTGGTTCACACAGCCTACCTGGACCTCGCAAAAGCCTTCACAACAATACCCCACTTGGGCATTCTAGAGAAGCTCACCAGCTTAAATATAAGCCCCTATGTCACAAGATGGATTGCACAGTGGCTCAAGGACAGAACCCACATGGTTAGAATTGCTGGAGCCATGCCAGACTCCAAACCAGTTACGAGTTGTGTCCCACAAGGCTCAGTCCTGGGACCTCTCTTGTTTGGTATATATTTATTGGAGGTACAGGCCAACACGGACGGACTGTGGCTGACCAAATATGCAGATGACTGCGAACTGGCCACCATAATCGACTCTCCAGCCGACACAAGCATCTTCCAAAGGGGCATCATAGAAACAGACAACTTGCCAGAGCCATGGCCTTCAGCTGAACAGTGTTTAGAAAGGGAAATGTGCATCCTGTAGTCTGTTCACCTAGTTGCCAAAAGGGACATTGTCCTCACACACACTACCCCCCCTCAGCCAAAAAACACACACTTGCCATTTGCAGGATTCAAACCCCTATCTGACTATGTTATGACACTCGAGACAGACACATTAGCAGAGTGTGCTATTCGCATTACTGGGAGGTTTCCCTTCTCTTGCTGTACTTATAGGGTGCTGACACCATCAGTGTTTAGAAAGGGAAATGTGCATCCTGTAGTCTGTTCACCTAGTTGCCAAAAGGGATATTGTCCTCACACACACTAACCCCCCTCAGCCAAAAACACACACTTGCCATTTGCATGATTCAAACCCCTATCTGACTATGTTATGACACTTGAGATGGACACATTAGCAGAGTGTGCTATTCGCATTACTGGGAGCTGTCCCTTCTCTTGCTGTACTTATAGGATGCTGACATCATCAGTGTTTAGAAAGGGAAATGTGCATCCTGTAGTCTGTTCACCTAGTTGCCAAAAGGGACATTTCCCTCACACACAATCCCCCCTCAGACAAACACACACACTTGCCATTTGCAGGATTCAAACCCGTACCTAACTATGTTATGACACTTGAGACGGATGCATTAGCAGAGCGCGCTATTTGCATTACTGGGAGGTTTCCCTTCTCCTGCTATACTTATAGAGTGCTGACATCATCGGTGTTTAGAAAGGGGAATGTGCATCCTGTAGTCTGTTCTCCTAGTTGCCAAAAGGGACATTTCCCTCACACACAATTGCACACACACTAACCCCCCTCAGACAAACACACACACTTGCCGGATTCAAACCCCTACCTAACTACGTTATGACACTTGAGACGGACGCATTAGCAGAGCACGCTATTCGCATTATTGGGAGGCTTCTCTTCTCCTGCTGTACTTATAGAGTGCTGACATCATCGGTGTTTAGAAAGGGGAATGTGCATCTTGTGGGGAGGCACACACCAAGCACACTCTGGCTAAGCTGTCATTCCCTAGGGCAAACAGCCTAGTGTTGACCTCTACACCCATATGTTTAATTGTCAAATGCACATTATTTGTTGCTGATAGACTGTTTGCACATCTTTATTGCCATAGCATTCCCTGTTTGTATGAACAACTTGTGCATCTGTGGAAGATGTTTGCATATGGGAGGGATCCACTATATCACGTATGTCTCTGTAGTCATTTAACTGTGTGCACTGGGCAGACTGCTGTAATGTGGTTGGTTCCTGGAATAACACGTAAAAATACCAGATATGTGTGTCCAACTGCTAAACTGAGATTTGGCCTACGTGTGTGAGCATGCCCAGTTCAGCCTTCCCATGGCATGTTGTCTGACATATGTCTCATTTATCAAAGTGTGTGAGCATGCCCAGTGTGAGCATTCCATATGTTGGACTCTGCAGCCCACCACATTTGTGGATGAGTGTGAACTTCAACAGATATCACCCGTTTATGGTTGTGTGTTGTGTGTCGTGTTGTGTAGTTACTGTACAACTGCTTTGTGTGTGAACACAACAGGATTATACTGTGCCTGCAGTGTTTGCATGGGATACTTTGCATACAGTTGTCAACATCCTTTCACACTGACCTAACACTGTAGTACTGTATAGTGTACTGGTAGTACTTTGACTGTGGTGGACAGTATCCTGGGCTTTAGTGCTATCACTGCTTTACATTTCGATAGTGAGCACAACAGCCTGGTTAGGGGCCAGTTGTGTACATCTGACCATGTTGCATTCTGTTCAGATATGAACTACTTAAACCAGGCTTGTCCAACATTGGTAGTGTATTCCACAACATAGGTGTACATTTGCAAACACTAGCGATGTGCCCTAGTCCATGTCTAATGCTAGTTGGAGAGTGTGTTTGTCCTTCAACACACATTGTAAGTGGAGTTTGCCATGACATATGTCATGGTTAGTATACTGTGCCTCTGTCTACCTGTGACATGACAGTGATACCCAGGATAAAGCTACCATCTCCCATCCACTCATCAAGATTCCTATTGAGGAAGATTGATAAGTGACTCTATGGGTAGCCTGTACTGGGAGTTCACTCATGGGTGGGGGTGGCTTCTGTGTTATGGATCATGCAGTACAGCTTGTCCTATGTAAGTCAGTGCTGGGGTTCAGGTCTCTCATGTGCATAGCTCACTGCCATTCAGATTGTACAAGGTGCAGCATGTTTATTGATACCAGCAACACAGGCAACACATGGCATCTGTGCAAGCTCTTTGATACTCCTGGTGAGGTACTGTTGGGGACTTTACGGTTGATGGAGGTGTCTGCTGAGGTATATCCCACAGGGGCTATTGCAGCCAATTGTACCGCTGATGAAGGATGACTGCAGAGCCACAATGACCTCCCTTTATCTAGATCTGACAACCTTCATGATTAGGTGGGTATATGGTATGTTTCTGTAAACACTACAGCACATGTTTGTCCAATGCAGGATATCTATCACCTTGTGTCCCCAGGTCTCTCATTACATGTTAACTACATAATGGGTTAACACCTATGTGATAACTGGTGGGCACTTACGGTATATCCACGGGGGTTGACTATACACTTTTCTGCAATTAGCTTGCTGACATGGCTATGGCACCAGTTGTCTGTTTCTATGTGGCCCTTTTGTGGGATGCTTGTGTCAGCTGGTGGATCATATGTGGTGAGCAGTTTGTAGTCCTCTGCAAACATGTTCGGACACAGTCCTTCCATGTTTGCCTGTACCTATGGGACATATATACCAGACGAGGGAGATCCCAGGACCAAGCCTTGTGGGATGCCAGTTATATCTGGTTTGTAGTCTGACATGGCTGCAGCATGTCTGACCATGTCTGTTCTGTCCTTGGTCTGGTTTGCAACCCCTCTACTGACATAGGGGTTTATATTTAAGCTGGTGAGCTTATCTATAATGAACACGTAGGGTATTGTATAGAAGCCTTTGCAAGGTCCAGCTACGCTGTGTGGACCACATTGCCCTCATCAATGACCTTAATGATTGTTTCAATTGAGTCAAACATGTTTAGGGGCAGGATCTGCACTTAAGAAAGCCACACTGGGTAGTGTCCGGTGTCAGTAGGTCCCCAATATCTTTAGGTCTGTGGTACATGCTGATCCTTTCCATAGCTGTGCAGACAGAGCTTCTCAGGATTCTGGGGTAGTAGTTTTCAGTATCCATTCAGGCAACACCTTTGTTGAGAAGGACCACTGTTGTTGTACACTGCTCTTTGGGTACATATTCTGTGGTAAGGCTGACATTGAGCAGTAGTGTGATTTGGCATTCCATTCATCTTGGAGTCCATGTTGCACTAAGCCCAGGACACCATCTCATACCATTGCTGCTGTGTGTTTTGCTTTGTAGATGCTGGCTGTTACCTCAGCATCTGCAATGTCAGGGGCCAGCAGTCTGCTGGGATAGATATTCTACATTCGGGGGTTTGCACTGCACCTGTCAGGATGTATGTTGGCAATATGTGTGTGTGTTTGTGATATTTGTGTGATTCAGAGCATATCTGTGAATTCCCAACATGGTTCCTACCATCAGTTGTGAAAGCCTTGGGATTATCCTTAGTGTCCTGTACAATTTGTATCTTCATAGGTTCATACTAGGCTATCCACCCTAGGGCATTTGTTAGCCTAGCCAGAGTGTGTGTGGCTTTTGCCACCTTGCTATGTGAATATTATGGCCATTTATGATTTGCTTTGCTGTGCCTCTGTCTGGACATGACACAATGAAGACCCCCAGTGTAACTCTACAATCATCCATCCACTTGGCAAGATTCCTGTTGAAGAGAGTCAGTGAGGGGCTCTGCCTAACATGGAGTGGGAGTCTGGTCCAGGGTGTGGGGAGCCTCTGGATTATGTATCTGTCCCACCAGCACATCCTATTTCATTATTTGTTGAGGTTGACATCTCTCACTCTCACAGCTCCGATGGCTTTGAGTTTTCTGGGGTGGAGCATGTCCATTACTCCTGTGTTGGGCATGGCCTTCTACAACAGGCATGCAATGCCTCTGTGTAGGCAGTATGTGACTGCATTCAGCTGGGGTGTCTACAGCCAGGCAGCATATGACATATATTTGAGACCCTTTATCCTCTTGGTGAGGTACCTTTGAGGTCTTTCTAACTGCTGCAGGTGTCAGGTAAGGTACATCCCATATGAGGCATTGTACTAGATTATGGGTGTGATAAGAGAACATTATAGGGGCACAATGACCTCTGTTGACGTAGATGTGAATCCTTTCCTGATACGGTGTCAAATGTAGACAGTCTTCCTAGCCACATTGGCAATGTGGGTGTCACATAACAGGTTACTGTCCACTTGTGTCCCTAGGTCCCTGGTTACTCCTTCCATACATAATGGTTTACCACCTATGTGGTAATTTGTGGTACCTTGTTTGGTATTTGGTGGGACATTCATACTGTCCAGTGTCTTCAGAACGGCTGGGTGGGGTTCCTGTGTGTGAGAGTGTGGTCTGTAGCATTCTACAGACTGTACAGCAGTCTTGCCTACAGTTAGTTGCACATGGGTGGACTCCAATGCCTTGTGCATTGTCAGTTACCTGGACATATGGGTGTCTGTGCTGAATATGGATACTCACCCTCCTTTTATGTTTTGTTCCAGGTTTTGGGGCCATGACACATGATATGTGGTATAACCTGGTAGTGCTGGTGTGCTGTCAGGAGGCTTGCAGCAGGTTTCTGTCACTGCACAGACATCGATGTTCTCCATACTAGGGATGGCCTTGGGAGCATGCATATTGGGGTTTACACATCTGGCATTGGTCAGCATTACCCTTATGTTTCTTTCCACTTATGTTTTCTAGGGTGGTGGGTCAGTCTTTTCAGCCTTGCCTACAAAAGGCTCTATGGAGGTGGCAAAGGCCTTATCCAATATCCAGACACCCAGGGTTAACAGGTGCAAGCCATCCCAAGAACAGCTGCGTGGCTTGTCAAGCATGACATCCCAAGCAGACAGACATTGGATCCCCTTGGAATGACACCAGTAAGTGTGCCACTTGCTATGACTGATCATTCCGTGTTTGCACTGTGGCATTATTCTTGGTAAGGGTAGGATGCTGCAAACGGTGAGTGTCATACCGGCCTGGACTACATAATCAGAGAGCTCATCTATGTCTCTTTTCATGTAGTCTAGGGAGGTACATCTCAGGTCATTCACACCAGCATGGACTATGACTGCATCATATTTCTACTTGCTTTGGAGTGACCTGCATACTTCTGTTATGTGGCGTATTGTGGCAGCCTACAGGCAGCTTACTGTACCCTTTCCCTTGTTCAGTCTGGTGTACGGGACAGCAGTGTGTCTGACTATGGAGTCACCTATTACAACTGTATCAGGCATGTTGTTTCTCCTTCTGGCCTGTGACTGGCACACCAGCTTTGTGTACTATGTGTTGCATGTGCTATGTTTGGAGGTTGTTTGATTGGGTGTCTGCTTTAGAGGCCTCTGTTGGTGTGCTGTGTTTGTAATTTGTGCCTCCGGGAATGTTTTTCTGTGTTTATGTGTTTGGTTTGCAGTTGTGATAGGTCTATGTGGGACTGTGTTTGTGGTGTGTGTGGTTACCCTCTCCTCCTGACTAGTTTTGGGAGTACTGAGTTGAGGGAGCTCAGCCTCCAGTTTGGATAGATGGTTGCATCTCTCACATATATTTGTATTTCTTGGGTGGAGTTGGGGGTTGTCTGTGTACTTGGGGCAGGTGTAACATTGCCTCAGGATTCACAGATTCAACTTGTTGTGGCTGGCCTTAGTGGATTGTATGTGTGGACAGATTTTATTGCCATACTACTGATCAGTGATTACTTCATTGTTTATGTTTGCTCTATCATGTAGTAGCTTCCTCATTCTCTTGCATGGTTTGGTTATGGCTGGTGTCCACCATGCCAGATTCCTGCGTGTATGGCATTGTGTCTTGTTTTAATTTAGGATTGCATAATCCAAGCATTCCTGGCAGAGTTCATGGAATGGCTGTATTACAGGTTCTGAGGTGTGGCCCATATTTTGCACCTGCACAGGACCTTTAATGGATTCCACATCAGTTTGGAGGAGTGCAAATATTGCTTTACACATGTTTTCCACTGTGGTTTTCTGGCCAGGGACTGTGGTCAGGATTTGTATATCCAGTGTGATTACTCTATGGTCTGGTTTTACCAGTGAGTAATACACTTCTCATCTTGCCATCCAGTACCCATGTTGCTGATTATCACATCCAGTATGCTTACCCCTCTTGTGGGAGTGGTACGTTGTTCCTGGGCCTTTTGGTTTATGGATTCTATGAACTTTTGTCCTACACTGTTGGAGCTAGTATAATGCTCCCAGTCTATGTCTGGGTATTTTCAGTCGCCCAATATAATGTAGTTTGGAGGACTTGATATATTCATGTATTCCAGCATAGGCCAGGTGCAGTTCCTGGTGTTGGGACAGTAGTCTGTAGCAGGCTATAAAATGGGGGGCAGTTTTAGCCACTGTTACTTGACCATGGCTAGTCCATGCTGCTTTTTGTTGTGGTACCAACATGGGGGTGTGGTTATCCTTGACAATTCTTGCTAGTCACCCTCCTTTTGTAGCTTGTTCCATGTTTTGAGGCTGTACAGCACAGTATGAGGTGTAACCTGGTAGTGTTAGGGTGCTGTTGTGAGCCTTGACTCAGTTTTCTGTTACAGCGCAGATATCAACATTCTCCATACTGGGTGAGTTTAGACTGCATGCATCTTGCTGTTTCGACTTATCCCTTATCTTATTCTTATCCCTTCTGATACCTATGGAGATAGGTTTGTGTTTTGAGCCTTACCTATTCAGGGCACACTGTGGGTAACAACAGCCTTTGCCAGTATCCATACGGCCTGCACTGATAGGTGCACGCCAGTCCTAGCAGGTGGTGCATCATGTCATGCTCAGCATGTCATCCCAGACTGGCACACATTGATCCCCTTTGACTAACTGAGATACTTCAGTCAATTATTGCACTTGATCATCTCATTGTCATGTTGTGGCATGATGCTTGGTGAGGGTAGGATGTTAGTCAGGGTCCTCAGGTGTGCATATAGTACATGGTGTTACATTACTTAACACATAGCATTCATGCCTCAGGTGGTGCTGCAGGGCTGCCTCTGTCGGATGCATATTACACTTCCCTGTACATGTTTGAGAGCAGGTTGTGTCATGTTAGGCATCCCTGTTACTATATGAGTGAGTCAGAGAGGGTATCATTCCCAGGGTTCCTACTGAGCCAGTGTATGTGCTATGCGTTGCCTCTTTGCCAAGGCCAGGGCATACTGGGCACGCCTCCTTCTGCCTACTGGGGCAGGCTCAGGTTGTTCCTCCTCCGAGTCACGCTCTGCCTGTGATGGCCTTAGCAATGGTGGGGGGCTGTTTGGCCCGGCCCTATGCTGGTCCTGCTGCAGCTGTTTTCGCAAGATCATATTATGTAGCATAGCACATACCATGACAATTTGGGTACATGTAGTTGGTGTGTACTGCAAGGCTCCACCAGATGTGTCCAGACACCGGAACCGTGACTTGAGCAGCCCAAACACATGCTCTATTACATTACATGTTTGTGCGTGTGCCTCATTATGGCGTTCCTGTTCAGGTGTGTGTGCGTTTCTGATGGGTGTCATCAGTCACGGCTCCAGTGCATAACCTGCATCCCCCACTAGGTGTCCGTGCGGGATGTCCCCATTGGCAAATGTCTGGTACAGCTGCGTCAAATGCCAGATGTGGGAATCATGGTAGCTCCCAGGACAGCCAGCACACACATTCATTATTATGCACTGGGCATCGCACACGACCTGGCAGTTGATGGAGGGGAAGCCCTTGTGGTTGATGTATGCCCTACCCCGCTCACCGGCTGGTGCTTTGATGCGTATGTGCGTGCAGTCTATTGCACCCACTACCTCAGGGTATTCCGCTATTTGCTGGAAGAGACGCATATTGCTGGCCAATACCTCACGGGCATTGGGGAAATATACATGATCACCGACATGTGCTGACATGGCATCCAGGAACTGGTGCAGTACCCTGGAGGCTGATGCCTGTAATATCCCCATCATATCACCAGTTGGTCTCTGGAAGGTACCTGTTGCTAGTATTCTTAGGCCAACACATACCTTGGTTTCCACTGGGATGGGTTCCCCTGTGTTGGTTCTGTGTGTGAGGCGTGGCCTGCACAGCTCCACTATTTGCTGCAGGAGGTCTCTGTCCACTCTACAGTGCTCTACTATCTCCAGCTCATGTAACCCGTGGTAGGTGACCCTGGGCCTGTACACTCTTCTCCGTGTCCTCACTGTGGGTTGTCTGGCACCATCTGCATTGTCACCACCCTCAGCAAGTCGCCTATGTCTCATTATGACAGCTATGGCAGCCCCTAACATTTCTGCTCTGAGTTCAGCTTTTTCAGTTTTCACTTCTGATAACTTAACTCCTGTCTTGCAGTGTCTCTTGAGAGAAACATCCTGCACTGCTGTTTGCAGAGTTTTAAGTGCTGGGCTGGGCTACTATTCTGCCTGTGTAATTGCCTGCATCTAATTGTTTTCACCTGCTAGCTCCAGCAGTATTCCCTGCTAGCTTCCTACTAAATCTGTTGCTTCCTTTTTCCTCTCTGTTTCCTCAGGGAGGATCCGTGTGCAAAACAGCAGAAACACGCTCACAGTGGCTTACACACGCGCACACATACTTACACGGTTCAGAATCTGCTTATTTGGATTAAAACGCGTGCACACCCGCGCAAACAGTGTTAAACATCTCCCAACACACTCCCACATGCTCAGTCTGCCTTACACGCGCACACACTGTCTTACTTGCGCTTCATGGCGCGCACACGTGGGCATACACATCCAGCAAGAAACTTTGGTGTAGGCAACAGTGTACACCTTCCATTTCTTGACTTTCTCATGCTTATTTAGTGGCACACCTCTTTCCATGATATCTGTCTGACATCTGTCATGTAACTCTGACCTCCAATGAACTGCATTTCTTTCTACCATTCCCCCCTGTGATGTCACCTATCTCCTACTCTGTTCCTCCCCCTTCTGTACCTCTTACACTACTCAGACTGTGCTCATTTGCTATGTGACAGTGGAATTCAGTATCCTAACACTCATTTGCATCAGATTGCCTACTAATGCTTAGTTACATCTCTTAGACTCCCCCCTTAGCAACCACTACACGGTGGCCATGTCGGTTTTGGTCTGCTGGTCCCTGCATTGACATTCCATGTATTGCATAAAACCCACATTTGTGGGTTTAAAACCTTCGTTTTTATGTTTTATACAGCACAGCCCGTTTGCGCAGGGCTGCGCTGGGTTTAAACATCGGCAATCGCCGAAAAAAACAATTATATTTTTAATATATTTGCATCAGGTTACTTTGCCAATGGCCACATATTTGGCCATCGGCATGCTGCCTGACACATATGCACCCTTTATTTGGAGCTGACATGGCTCCATTGCAGTTTTTGTAGAAACGTACTCAGTTGTCAACTGAGTACATTTCTGCAGCTAAAACGGCTCTTACACGGGCTGTTCTGGGCTTCATGGATCACTAATCATCCTCATTTGCATGCTATTCGGCTGCAAGTGAGGTGATTAGCTTATCCACGCCCACTCCGTGTAAGAGCCATTTTAGCTTGTCTCTTACACGGACTTTGGGCTGTTCCTGGATCGCGAAGGCTGCATGGAGTCTTACACTACTCTTAGACTCCGTGCAAGCCTTCGTGAATCCGGCCTACTATATATTGTTTTGGTAAGAAACTCAATGTTATCAAGGCATTGCAGATGGACAATCAATATCTGAAAAAAATGTATAGACAGCAATATTATTCCCATGGGTTTGCATTTTTCAAGCAACCCATGGGCATAGAATTAAGTGCTACAAATATACAGACTTGTAATAAGTTGTTTGATAGTTTTGGTAAACAATTCATGGAATTTATAATATCTTGTAATGACAGTAAACTCAGCACATTATTGAAGGAAGTTGATGAATTGAACATCTCCATAACCAATGACTTATTATATCCACAATGGGAAAATTTACATTATAAACAATTTCAGTATGCTGAATCCAGTTGTGCAGTCCCATAGGAAGTGGATGAAGGAAATGGCAGTAGCTGTGAAGTATAAAACATTCATTCCCTGAATAAATCCTCTGCATGTACTGTTACATATCATAAGTCAGATAGCCAGGAATAGAGTGTAGTAACCCATGAATAAAGCAAAAACATGTCTGGAATGCTATCTCTGCATGCACTGTCATAGACAAAAAGTGAGTGAGCCTGTAAAACAGTCTTGTAACCTATCAATAAAGGTATAACATGTCCTGAATAGGTCTACTGTATGCAGTATAATGTCAAATACAGGAGAGAGCCTGTAGAAAAGAGTTTTAATGTAAATAAGAAAGGTATAATACTTGTAGTGTGTATGTGCCAGTTACGCAGAAATGTTGTTGTACCCTTGCAGTGAAGAAATGTTACTCTGTTGTAGTGAGTGCTGACAACCCCCAGTAGTGCAGTCCCATATAAAGTGGATGAAGGAAGTGCCAGTAGCTGTGAAGTATGCAACAGTCCTAAACAGTTGTGAAATGGCTGACATGCATAGGTAAATCTGGCACACAAGTAGCCTGTCAAGGTGTTCCCCAGAAATGTTAGTGTGTTACCTGAAAAGTAGGGTTGTGTAGAAAACAAGTGAAAAAGCCATGTGAACACATCCAGATGTGCAGATACATAAACAAGTCAATTTAATACAAGTATGTAGCAGTAACATCTGCATCCTGGACAGTTACCATGTCAGATATAGGCCAGGTATATCATAAAGTAGCAAAACCCATAACGCAATCAAATGCAGGTTGCCTAGTGTAAGAATACATGTAGGGGATATACACCTGCAGTCAATAGGAATGTAGTGTACAGTTAAAGTACTAATAAGATGTTAATGGAGGTTTCTTTTTACACCCTACTCCATGTGCATAAACAATTCAATTCCACACCTCAGTGGGTATGTCTAATCTCATAACACTTGTTGGGACATATGTCCTTTTGTTATATAAAATCTGCACTTACTTTGATGCATGTCCCCTGTTAAAATACCACAATCTTGGTGGCCTGTTGCCACCAATCATCCCTGCATGCTGTTGGAATGTCCACTGTCATTCAATACATGCATGTGTTACACTTGCTGTTCAATTGTTGTAACCCTGGTGTGTCGGGTTAATGGGAATATTACTGCATGCTGTTACAACTAACTTGGAATGCTGTTGTCTATGTTGTAATTAAACATACCTAATCGCAGAACATATGGGAAGGCCGGTCCCAGCGGACTCACCTGTCCCACCTCAGCTGGCAGTTGCACCTGGCACCAGCAGGTCTGGTGCCCAGCCTGGGCCACCCTCCTCCGTAGGTCCTGCGCTGTAGGGGATGGGGCTCACCCCCCCTGCAAGCATGGGTGGAGAAGGGCCTCCTGTCACACTCTGAAGGGTCCAGGTTGTGGTGCGTAGGGAGATCCAGTCACTGATCCCCTACGCCAGCTCGAGGCGAGAGTGGCGCGACTCATGGGTGAGCCTGCCCCTCCTACGCAGCCCCCAGCACAGCGACCCTTGGGTCTGTGAAAGTCAAGTGGTGACTGCCCATGGGTTGGGATTTCAGTCCCACTGTTACCATCTGTGGGCTCATGGGCTTGCGATTTCCAAACATCCGTCCCCGTCAATTGTGTTCACCCACCCCATGTGTCATACTCCGCCCCTGTATGCGTCTTGTTTGTCTTGTCTGTTTACCTACCCAACCTACCTCCCCAAATATACCTACTTCCTCTACCTCACTTTTCACTCTCCCCTGGAAAAAAAAGGGCAATCTGTACCCGAAAAAAAATTACACCCCATACATAGCTTCCCATTTCGCACACATGTCCATTGGACATGTACACTGATAATTCTAATTGACAGTACAACAAACTATGTTGTCCTCACCCCTCTCTAAGGGGTGGAAGGTTTCAAATTTCACTCCAAATTTTCATTATATGCACAGCTGTTGCTGGTAAAGAAATGGGCAGCTATGGACCTTCCCTACACCCGTCCTGCACATCCCGAGCTTGTTTTCCTACTGTCTTTCCCTCTCTGTGCCCCCTTTTTCACCACTTTCCTATCTCCCCATTTTCTTTTCTTTCAAAGAAATTAGCGCAGGGGTTAGTGGGAGTAAGCACTTTTAATCAGTAGTAAGCGGGATTAAGCGAGTGTGCGCATGTGTGCGCTTAGCTAAGCGTCACGCAAACCCGCTTACAACTGCTTAAAAGTGCCTTAGTCAATCTATGGCAGGGCCCTTGCTCTACTGAGCAGCAAAATAAAAAACCTCTGCCAGTCTCGAACCCCAGACCATTGACACAATAGACCGCATGAATTTCCACTAAGCCACAGCAGATATACAAATAACTTGGTTCTGAAATAAATATATCATTCATTACAATGAGGGAATGTAAATGGAAATTAGGAATGGTATAACACAATCCATTTTCTGTGGGTCTTTACCAGCAGTGGTTGTGGAATTGCATGACATGACTGTGAAAGGAGAACCAGCCATCCTAGCAGGGAATAATGTTACAGTAGCACTTTACAAACACCACACAGTATCAGACCAGGATAAATACTGGCCACAGGAATACAGTGCAATAACCACATTTGTATGGCAGTTAATTGTGTAAGTGAGAAAAAAGTACATACTCCCATGTATCCTGTGTTAGCATTTGGAGGGGTGCACACATGTGTGTACTGGAAGCAGCAACATGCAGGTATGAGTACAACATGCATATAACTGGCTACAACCCTAGCATCAGACAAGAGACATATACCAACCTTCAGACTGACACAACGGTGTCCAGAGCAAACAAGAATGGGCCCCACCTTTGAAATCTGAAAGGGCTACGTCTACCTAACCTAGCATTTTATAGCAGTGGGCTGCAATCACATTGAGTAATGCAATCACCAAACAGCAGGCTGCATGCAATTACTGAATGGTGGACAGCAATTGGTGCAGAGGCTGTCACATGCACAAGTGCAGATACCTAAAAAAGCAGGGTGTACCTGCAGTCCACACATGCAATTATATTATTGCAGGTGCTGCGAGATAGGGAGTGAGAGAGAGAGACACACAGACACAGACTGAGACAGAGACAGAACAGAGTGAGAAACAGAGACCGAAGGTTAAATAGAGGGCAAAAACCCAAAACAAACCACCAATAAAAAAAAAAAAATACAAAACCGTAACACATGGAGCAGGGAAATACAAAGGTAAGGTATGTAACTCACATGTATGTGTTGACATGCTGTAGATGTTCCCGAAGAGTACTCTACACACTGCAAATCATCCATGTGTGGCAGCAGTATGTATCTATCTGTATTTGCACATGTGCATAGGGCAAGGGACATACTGCAACTGTTAGTGAAGGGTGGACAGCTATCTGTCAGTGAAGGTTGATATGTGCATATATCCATGTAGGTCATAGTGTGTGGCCTAGAAGACAGCATGCAGTGCGCAGGAGTGGCCTTAGGTCAACTGGTGCCCTAAGCAAAAGGGCCCCACGGTGCCCCCTACCACACTTCCTGGTGCCCCCATCCTTGTGTCCACATAAATAGTGGAAAAGCACCCCTGCTAGAGCGGCGCCCTAGGTGGCCGCCCAGTAGGCCTATGCCTAAGGCCAGCTGTGGTAGTGTTGATATATGTCATGTGGTGGTTAAATGCTGTGGGACAGATTTGTCAGATCTGATGTGTTACAGACAGTGAGGCCTGCTAATGCTACAAGGGCTGAAGACACCCACATGCATTCTGCACAACACTGTGCAATTTAATCACATATCTGTACATCCCACAGCTGTCGCATAAGTGATATCCCCACCATGAAAGGTGGTCTGTACATGTGTCTATATGTACATCCATGTGTACAGCAATGGATGTGTACATGTATGTGTGTATATATATATATATATATATATATATATATATATATATATATATACATATAGAGTGAGAGAGAGAGACAGAGAGACACGGGGTCATATGTACCACAACAGGTGTGTGGTGAACAAGGCATGGACTGTAGACAAGTGTTGATACTGCAGTGCCATTCCACCTTCCCAAAACAGTGTACCCATTAACTACCACATAGGCAGAGATCTACCTAACAGTGAAGGTGTGATAAGGGAACATGGGACACAGGTGGACAGTAGCCTCCACGTTGATGAAGACAGTGCCACACTACACCTGTAATCTGTCTGTGTGGTATGTGTCATGACAACAGGTGTGTCATCTATGGAAGTATAGGGTAGAGTTCCCCTCTACTCATCACAATGCCCTGTGTGGTATGTACTTCACATGACAACTGCACCAGGTGAACAGGCCACAGACAGACCTCCCAAAGGGTAATACTGTCCGCAAACAGATGCCCTATGCAGACTGACTCACAAAACCACAACTACACTGTATTGCATACTGGCCACACAGAGGTGACCTCTGCCAGACATACAGAGGTATGTCACACCCATAGCTGGGTGACAACCACCATGGCAACATATCACAATCCCTCAGGGATACACGTTCTAGGGCCCTAAACCTTGTCAACTCACTAAACAGCACATGCTGGAGGGATAGGTTCCCATCTCAGAGATATGACATACACTGGAATAGACCACATAGCAATAGCAAACAGGGCTCCTCCTTAGCAGTTGTTATAAATACCCCTGATGATTGTGTGGGAGATTGTTAATACACCCCAGGAAACACCTCTGTGGTTCAGGTTGGCAGGGGCAAGTGAAATCAAAGTACATGTGTGTCAAAGGCCAGGGTACCATATGGCTAGGCTGCCGTAGGCCCTAGGGCCAATAGCATATTACCTACCTATGACACTATGCACTCACACATGTACTTAATGCAATAGCGGCTATGTGAGGTTGAATAAGTGTAACGCTGAATGTGTGCAAGGTCTGTAAATGTGTGATAGATTAGTGTGATGTTGTATCTGACATGGTAGTGCCTATCCTAGCTGTGAGGACAGCAACTGATGTGTAATGTACTGTTAGGCAGACATAGTAGTATGGCATATGATGTGACATAGTTCTCCGTTGACGAATGTGGTGTCTCATTGTAGGCTAAAGCAATACATGTATGCTTAGGGAGTGGTACTGCTGGTGAATCCATCACCAATATGAACTGTAGTACTACCTGAAGCTGTAGGCCTAAACAGCACAGTATGGTGCGTGTTCACATTGCTTGGAAACACTGTCATGTGTGTTTCCTGTAGTTTGCACAGAGGACAGACTGCAGGCATAAGGGTGTGTAAGTAGTGGCACACAGCACCGTATGGTACACAGGTAATGCTCATCTGTGTTGGCATACAGTGCTGCATTGTATGTTTGCCTGATGTGTGTGGATTATGCCTGTACAATGGCTGCAATCATATGTGTGTTACAGGGTTAACGTGTGTATCCAGCAACATTTATAGTCTGTTACAGCAGTATGCCACCTATAGTAACAACTGGACACATTTGTTAGGCAGGGCTATGGCATCAATGACTAGGGTGGTTGATTGGTACTACTGTACCTGTACTTTACATCCATTGCCATGGATGACATCTCTGTTCGTGCATTGGTGTGATATACACCCCTGTCTTGAGGTTGTGCAGTGTGTCACAAACAGTGTGTCGGGTACTGTTGTATAGTGGTGTGATATATAGAGTCTGCCAGGCAGTGTTAGTTAGTTGTGGCCTGAGAACCAATAAGTGTTATTGAACGTGTGTAACCTCTGACAGACAATAGGATGGTATATATGTCAGTAAAGTGATATCTGTGGGTAAAGGTGCAAAGTGTGCCACAGGACACTCTCACACATATTGTTCATATCTTTTTCAGCCAGATGGCCCACCAATGCAACCCAGCATACACAGCGGATGAGGAAGAGGTGATACTCAACAGCCTTTTGCAGCAGTACACAATGCTCTTCTCCAGAAGCAGCCAGCACCAGCAGGAGCAGACTGCACTGTGGCAGGAACTTGTTAGTCGGGTAAATGACACAGGCATGCATAACCGGACATATGAGCAGGTACGCCATCACTGCAGTGATTTAATTAGACAAGTCCAGTGGCGTGCGTCTGATATCCAAAGACAGCAGCTTGCCACAGGTGGTGGGGTGGCCATTCATCCCCCCCTCATCAGAGTGGAGGAGCTGCTCCTAAGAGTGGTGGCTCCTGGACAACAGCTACATCAACCTCTGACATGTGTTGTAATGGAGGCCGGAGCCACCCAGCACATCCACCTGGAGCAAGCAGGTAACATGCCCTATCTGTAGACTACAGTTAACTGTATTGTTAGATTATGTGTACGTGAGATGTGTATTGTGTGTTTAGCAGTTCCGCTGCCTAGTGTTGTGCAATATGGATAGTTTGAATAATATCCCTACACCTGTGACTGTTGACTGTTGTTGTACTGCAGTTTAGCATACCCACTGTAGCAATGCCACAGTTGTGGCCACTGATGAACCCTCTCATATTCTCGTAGGTCCCTCTGGTGTGACGGCAAGGCAGCCGATCCATGCTGGTGAGTGTGTTATACCTGCAATGTTGGTAATGAAATATGCATGTCATAGGTGAGGTGTAGGCCATGTACACGTAACACACCTACGCATAATGCATGCCATGCATGTTTGCTGTGAGACATTGCACAGCTCAGTAATGTCAGTAGCTGCCTCAATGACATGCAATACACAGAGCATGACACACAGTTGTGGCAACCCCGTACTGCACATTGGATAGGCATAGTTGCAACACCTGTACACAACATAAGACATTTATCACATGCAGTACACAAAGTCATGCTACATATGGCGTAACCACACACCTGCTGTAAGGTCACACGTCAGTATCCCACGTCATCCACACACACATGATGTACCTCAGGGGTAGAGGCCTATCATGGGGCTGTGCAACACTCTTCAACACATACCACAGTCATGTTAGGCAATGCTCCCTACTGGGCACCTCATATACCCATGTACAAAGTGACTGTGTAATAGTGAACGTATCCACGGCACTGCAGTTCAGGTACAGCATGCTAGGTGGTGGTCTGTCACACAGTACTAGCCGTGAGTGACCACAAGATGCATGAAGATGATGATGGCACATGGTACTGCACCCCATCCAGTTACAGTAACCACAGTACTACACATAGCAGTCTTTGCTGTGCACCTCATTGTTCTGTGTGTGCAAACATATGCACCTATACACACCATGCATATCATGTTGTGTGTGTGCTTACATATGCTAGTATACACATTTTGCGCAACAGTCGCCATCTGTACAAAGAGTCACATATATGTCCTGGAATGCTATTGGGTGTATAGGTCACATGACACACATTGGGTATGTGTGGTGTTTAATGTTGCAGTCATGTAGCATGCCATGTCATGGCTGGCAACAACATATCTGCAATATGTCCCACACGCACCATAACCACTGTGCAATGTCCATGTCGTGCATTGGGATTCCTTCATGTCTACATGCACCACTCATCCCATGTCTGTACATTGCATGCATTTGCTACACCTGTGCCCACTATTATGTGCTATGGACACAGACACTGTCATCAGACATGGCAATTTATGTGTCACGCAGATAACACATGCAGCCATGGTATGTATACCATTGAGTGATGGTGCACATGACATTGCAGAGCAAACAATACTTGCACAGCAATGTTTTGTCCATGTACACATTGTGTTCCAGGGTGTAGCCAATCACTGAACAACTACACACATGCATCAAAGCCATGTATAATGTCATTAGATAGGGCTGTCTACACTTGCACTGCATGGTGTTGAGCAACACATGGTCTGCCTGCTGACACGTGTGTGGTGACTGTTTGCCTTGTGATACTGTCACCCACCATCACCCACTATTGTGTATGTGTTGGATTGCTGGTGTGTGTGTGTGTGTATGTGCTGTGGTGAGCAGTGTATTTCTGTGCATGTGTGCATGCATGCATGTGTTCATGTGTGCATGTGTGCATGTGTCCATGTGTGCATCTGTTCATGTGTTCATCTGTTCATGTGTGCATGTTCATGTGTTGATGTGTTCATGTGTGCATATGTTCATGTGTGCATGTGTTCATGTGTGCATGTGTGCATATGTGCTAACATCATGTACAGATTGTAAAGTGCGTTTCCTGTCTTCCTTCCACAGGTGCTGAGTTAGGCGTGGCTGAATGCAGCAGGGAACCTGATGTCCCCGCCACTAATAGTGGAGATGATGAGACATGTATTGTGGCACAGGAAGGTCTGACAGGGTCTGTCGTTGGTCCACCAATCAACAGTACACAGCGGTCAACCCCCTCTATGCGTACACTCATACTGCCAATACATTCCTCATCACCAATGGCCGTAGCTGAGGGACAGAATACAGTTGGCATTGACCAGGAGAGTGTGGTACCTATGGCACGTGCATCCCCTCACAGCAGCCATAGCCAGATTACCGGAACTGTACCACATAGGCGGATGTCCAGGGGTTCTCGGGGGAGCACCACTGGTCGTATTGGCCCTAGCAGACATGTCCCCGGAGGTATTACAACCTCCAGTATGTTCCGGGCTGTAATGCAGGCACAGGCACGTATGGAATGGTACACCCGACAGGGACTAAGGGCACAGAGGGCCCATTACACTGCTATCAATGACAGCATCCATGACCTTGTCAGTGCCATCCGGAATTACACCAAGGTCATGGATAGCCATTGGAGGGAGACATTAGATGTCCTCCACAATGTGTTAGCCATGAGCCAGGACCGTGCAGGAAGGATGAGAAGCCGATGCGGATGCATGCCAGCAACAGCATCAGCTGGCAGTCGTCGCAGACAGACCACGGATCACAGCCACTCCTGTAGTGGCAGTACCAGCCCCAGCAATGCTGGGGCTGGCCTGTCCATTGACCGTCCTACTAGACCACGTGCACATGGTGCTGGCCAGTCCCAGCAGGGACATGGGTCCAGTCATCATACCTCTGCCTCTGAAGATAGCACCCAGTCAGGGTTGGTACCCGATACTGCCCGTAGCACCCCTGCTAGGCACAGGTACTGTGTCCATGGCCAGAGACAGTGATCTGTACGGCCTAGCAGGTACAGTCTGTGGCTGTCCCACAACCGCCCATATATGGCAGCCACATGGTGGAGTTGTGTGCATGCAGACACACACACATTCACCATACAACTAGGGCTCACACATACACACACACATTACATCAACATTGGCCCATGCAGTACTGTGGTCCCTCACACACACACACACACACACACACACACACACACACACACACACACACACACATATTACAATCAACATTGGCCCATGCAGTACTGTTGTCCCTCACACACACACACACACACACACACACACACACACACACACACGCCGATTGGATGGGTCAATGTCGGGCTCTGGCAAACCTACAACACACCCTGTGCATATGATGACACCTGTGCCACCTCCTGTCATCTGTCACATTGATGCAGGAATAGGCTAACACGGTTCTGATGCACAGGGTGACATTATAGCAGTGTAGCAATAGTAGCAAGTTGCCAACAGGAGGGTGTACTGATATCCTTGTAGGTATATCTGAGCAGGCATTATGCATCACAGCTCTGATAGTCATTGTAGCATTGTTTACACCAGTGTTAGGTCTGAGTATGTATTGTCCACCCATGTACCACTTGGCTGAAGTGTACAGTGTTGCCAGCATGTGTTAGTGAGTGGACAGTACGTGTGTGATGTGTGCATTACAAATTAGTGGGTGTACATCTGTGAACATGGTGTGTGCGCACTGTCTGCATGTATGTGCATAGTGGACACATGGGATGTGCGACATACCCTGTTCTACACATTGTTAACATCTCATGGTATCTTTCGAAGGCCAGTATGCATTCTACTACAGATATGTACTAACATGGGTACACATGTGTGTATGACATGGGTTGGCACTATGCTGTGGGTGATACCGTTGATATCTGTCAATGATCTACAGTCTGGCAGTATACACCACCTCAACAGCATGACTATAACCAATCATTAGATGATGTCCTGACAAATGACTCACAGTTGTAGGGAACTCAGTAACAGTTGGATCCTTCCAGTACTATACTATAACAGTAACCAGTGGTATTGACTGCCACACGTTCCTGGGACCACACCTGTGTGGCATAAAGCCCTCTTTGGTACATGCAAACCTACTAGGGATATGTCCATCCACATCTGGAAGTGCATGCATTGGCCTACACTGCATTCCCTGGATGGGACGCATATCCTACACAAGGGTATCAAACAGACAGATACCTGTTGTCCAATACATGCTGTATAGCAGTACACCGTCTATGGCATAGTCATCCACATTTACTATACATACTATCCTGACAGTACCACATAGGTGGTAGCCCTGAACATGTATGTTGGGTACCAATGTGTACAGACAGACACGTGTTATGTCATCTGTCCCTTGGTATCCACATATCCATAGGTATTGTGGGGTCCCTCGGTGTTTCACATAACACATTAGGGGCCTGCATGCATATCCACAGGGCTGGTGCACACCTATCATGACTGTCCATTATTGCCAGTCGTTGTTGTGTATGAACATGTCTGACATATACCCCAGCAATTACCCTCACTCACAGTACTCTATAGTACGTGTCATGGGTGTGTGTGGCAGGGATGTCCTTAGCCACAGATCACTACATTGGCCGGTCTTGACGCATACATACATATGTGACCTATGATCTGAGAAGCAGCAGTACAATCGGTCGAAGGTTACAAATGTATTCATGTAGTATGCAGGCTTCACACCTATGTACTGATTGAGGTCACATGTACACAAATCTATTTGACATGCAGATACCCGATGTGTGCAATGCACATACTGTTTGAAACATATGTCATACCGTAGTAAAAGCAAAACACACACTACATTGACCACCTGTAGCACACACACACAGCGTTTGCAGGACTCAAACCCCTACCTAACTATGTTTTGATACTAGAGAGATACGCATTAACACGGCACGTTATATGCATTACTGGGTGGTTTCTGTTCTCCTTGAATAATTGTAGGATGCTGACATCATCAGACTTTCCAAAGAGGGATGTACCTCTTTTAAAATGTGTTTTCACAGTCTCCAAAAAGGCTACTCCTCACACATCCCCCACTTGGTGTTTGCAGGACTCAAACCCCTACTTGACTATGTTATGACACTAGTGAGATACACATTAACACGATGCGCTATTTGCTTTACTGGGAGCATTCTTTTCCAAAGCTCTATTTGTAGGATGCTGATATCATCACACTTGGCAAAGAGGTATTCACCACTCCTAATGTATTTCCACAGTCTCCAAAAAGGCCACTCCTCTCAAAGGCAGTCTCACACACACACATTCACAAGATTCAAACTTCTACCTATGTTATGACAATAGTGAGATACGCATTAACACAACGCGCTATTTGCTTTACTGGGAGCATTCTTTTCCAAAGCTCTATTTGTGGGATGTTGACATCATCACCCTTGGCAAAGAGGTATTCACCACTCCTAATGTATTTCTACAGTCTCCAAAAAGGCCACTCCTCTCAAAGGCAGTCTCACACACACACATTTAGCATTTGCAGGATTCAAACCCCTACTTAACTATGTTATGATACTAGAGAGAGATGCATTAACATGGCACACTATTTGCTTTACTGGGTGGTTTCCCTTCTCCGTCTGTATTTGTAGGATGGTGACATCATCAGTCTTTCCAAAGAGGAATGTACCTCATTTAGTGTGTTTTACCAATCTCCAAAAAGGGCACTCCTTTTAAAGACAATTGCACACATACACACACAGTCAGCATTTGCAAGATTCAAACCCCTGCCTAAATATGTTATGATACTAGAGAGAGAGATGCATTAACACGGCACGCTATTTGCTTTAGTGGGTGGTTTCCCTTCTCCGTTTGTATTTGTAGGATGGTGACATCATCAGTCTTTCCAAAGAGGAATGTACCTCTTTTAGTTTGTTTTCCCAGTCTCCAAAAAAGGGCACTCCTTTCAAAGACAATTGCACACATACACCCACAGTCAGCATTTGCAGGATTCAAAACCCTACCTATGTTATGATACTATAGAGAGATGCATTAACACAGCGTGCTATTTGCTTTACTGGGTGGTTTCCCTTCTCCATCTGTATTTGTAGGATGGTGACATCATCAGTCTTTCCAAAGAGGAATGTACCTCTTTTAGTGCGTTTTCCCAGTCTCCAAAAAGGGCACTCCTTTCAAAGACAATTGCACACATACACACCCCCCACACCACACAGACACACACACACACACACACACACACACACACACACACACACACACACACACACACACACACACACACACACAGTCAGTGTTTGCAGGATTCAAACCCCTACCTAACTATGTTATGATACTAGAGAGAGAGAGACGCATTAACACATTGCGCTTTTGCTTTACTGGCTGGTTTCCTTTCTCCTGCTGTATTTATAGGATGGTAACATCATCAGACTGGACATGGCAATGTGTGTACACTTTGTTTTATGCCATTCCAGGAATGGTCCATGTGGGTCGTCGGGTGTCAACAGCTTGAACAGGAACTCATAATCCTTACCTTGTGTAATCTATCTGTGGACACATTGACATTCCTTCAACAAGCTGTGCATAAATATGTGTTGACATATGGTTTTGTGGGTACTACATGTGTCTGAGATGTTGATAAAGGGCTATTTAAAGTCTATGTGAGAAATGTGTAGCTGTGTTCAGTGATGTATGTCCTGGGTGGCTGCCTTGCAAACAGTCTAGCATGTTTGGGAACCATGATCCGCACATGAACATACCACAGTTAGTAGGGTTGTGTGTATGTCAGCTTTCAATAGCTCTGTTTATGACTTCAACCATGATGGATTCCATGGCCTTGCAGATCAGACTTCATAGGTGTACTGGACTGTACTTCCCATGGTGTGTTGTGCTCCAACACTTGTGTGGAGTGCCATATGTTGTTGTAACACATTCAACAGTTCCACATCCTGTGTAGGGGGGGAGGCTCAGCTGACTGTTCAGGTGCAGGATCTGTTTGTTCTGTAGTTTATGCATGACACATATTGGGAATCAATTTATTCCACTTGCTGCCATGCTTTTGGCATTTGGGGTAGCTGTTCATCCATTTTACATGTGATATCTCCTGGTATGATGATATGGACTATCGTCAGTGGGAGGTGGGTCTGTATATATGGGCCTGTCTGTCAGGATGTCAGCATTGTCAGTCAGGTACAGTTGGCCCTGACTCAGGACATATATGGGTGTACATTGCTATATATGACATAGCTGTCGGAGGTGTCATGATTCAGTCTGGACTCCTTCTCAGCTACTCTTTACAGAACACCAATGAACCTGAGCACTAATCCCTGTTATACTCTTTTACACACTTAACACCCTACTGATCCTTTGTGATCTGGCTACAGTGTATGTCATCATAATATCCCGGC
Organism: Protopterus annectens; assembly: GCF_019279795.1. Classification (NCBI taxonomy): domain Eukaryota; kingdom Metazoa; phylum Chordata; order Ceratodontiformes; family Protopteridae; genus Protopterus; species Protopterus annectens. The sequence goes on from NC_056734.1 coordinate 195,382,719, forward strand.
ATGTCCAGGGGTCGGTTTCGTGTGTACTCTCCAGTCCAGCTGGTGAATATTGTGATGTTGACACAATGTCACATTTGCATCATGTACACAGACAACCCTCTCCTCCTCCCGACAAACTCAGATATATGTGTGAGATGTACCTATAGTGACATACAGGGTACTGAACTCTCTCGACCCACGACTAGCACAGTCTATCAGGTGGTGAAGGTAACCACACACACCACATATCAGTCTCGCATATCCTCTGGCGACACCACTCAAACCACATTATCACACATAGACATACTCGGATGCTGTGAATTAACTCTGCCTAAGCAGCAGAGACCTTCACAGCAGGCACACACACAACTGCTACCCCACTGCAATACCCACATATCACATAGTTCACAATGTCAGTGTGCCACACAGTCACTGCCCTTCGGGCTAAACAACACACCTAATACACTTGTAATAGGCGACACTTATTGTCAGACACACTGACGTACCACTCACCAGCCCAAACATGGGAATAGTCACTTTGGGCTATCTGTCAGGTGCCAGGATCTGCCACATAACACATGCAGTCAGGTCACGCCAAAGCAAGTACAGGACTGGCACCATCATTGTCCATGCTGGTGCGTAAAACCTCAGACGTTACTCCCTGGACCACATGACATGGTACATGGAGGAACACTCTGATCATGTAGCCCAGGCCAGTATGACCCTGACCTTGTCTGGCATCTTACACCCACCAATTATGATGTCACAGTATACAGACAAACATATCACGTTTAATAGTTGGCTAACAAATTGGTGTCATTCATAGGGGATACAGTGTCTTTCAGCCTGTGGTGACATGCTCAACATGCCACGTAGCTTCACTATAGGCAGCTTGCACCTGTCACCCTTGGACCTTTGAATGCTGGCTAAGGCTCTTGCTACCACCATAGTGCATTTGTTGAGCAGGGCTCAAAAGACAAACCCACCTCCATAGACATTACAGGTTAAATGACACTAAGGGTAATGCTGCTCAACACCAGATGTGCTACCCTCATATTGCTGCCACTCAGGACTCTCCTCAGTATGGAGGATAGTGATATCTGTACACTAACAGACACCTAGTTCAGGCTCACATATGCACACCAGCACTACCAGGTTATGTTTCATACCATGCTTTCTGACCACAGGACTTGGAACGGACAACACAACTAGGGGGAGTATCCATATACATCACAGATACACACACCTCCGGGTTAGTAGCACTGCACAAAGCATCAGAGACCATACATATACAACTACCATTGTGCAAAACTACCTTTCAGTTTGTTGCCTGCTACAGACCACCCTCCCATACTCAGGAACCACACTCGGCATTCCTGGGAACAGTGGAGAATATGAAGGTCTCCACAAGCACCATTATATTGGGTGACTTCAAATACACAAATATTGACTGGGGATACTACTCAAGCCCCAACACTCTCACCCTACAGTCGCTACAATTTGTAAATTCATATGCTATAGCACAACCAGTCACCACAGCCACAAGGGGGAATACATATTGGACCTGATCATCACCAACATGGGGACTCTATGTTCCACACCAGCGATATACCCCTCATTGGTAAGGTCAGAACATACATATATCTCACTGGACATACAAATACCCTCCACACACCCATCCTGGGTAATCTTGGTGAACTTCTCATGAGCCAACGTCTCACTTCACCAAAGCAAGATGGTATCCTTCAGAGACCCTGAGACAGTGGCAAATACGGCTCCGACTGCTGAATCCTTTACATACACATTCTATGGACACCTAGTGGACTGCATGGATTGTGCTATCCCAAATAACAACAGGACTCACTTCTCCAGTGGCAGGGGACCTGTCTGGTAGACCCCAGCCATTAATAAGCTGTACAACATCAGGAGGAAGCTACTACATGATAGAGCACAATCCCAGATGGGGAAAGCATCTGTGATCTGTACTAGCAGACAGCTACGATCACTCATGAACTTATCTAAGGGATACTTCTCATGGACAATTGCACCAGACACGTAGAACTATCACAAGGCCTTCTTCAGTTACGTCAGGAACCTGGGTGGACATTCACTGATATGCTGTGAGTTACTGCATACTGACTAAACTTACCCTAAACCCACTGGCATTGCCAACATCCTGGCAAACAGGTTCAGTGCAGATGTCTCCCCCCCCATCCCCCCTAGGGAGCAACTATCCACCCCAACAGAGTGTAACCTCCCTGACATCACTCAGTAACAGGTGAGTGCTGCCCTCCCCAAAGCATACATCACAGCATCAATGGGACCAGATGGTGTCCCAGCATGCATCTTACACGAGCTTCATGACAGATGTAACCCTCACATTACATCACTGTGCAGTATCGGAGTTACTACAGGATATGTACCCATGGAATGGCAGACAGTGACAGTGGTCCCACTCCACAGAATTGGTGCCATAATGGACCACAGACAATATTGCCCTATAAGCCTAACTAGCCTGTTCTGCAAAGCTATGGAACGTATATGTCATGAGTCTCGTACACATAGACATCAGGAACCTACAGACATTGTGTCCTACACATATCAGCATTGTTGTGGGCAGATCTTGCCTCTTGAACATGTTTGTATTCTTTAGACAGTTACAGGTCCATCGACATAGGGACAGTTGTCCACACAGCCTACCTGAACCTTGCAAACCCCTTCAACACAATAACCCACTGGGCCATTATGCATAGGCTCACCAGCGTCGATATGGACACATATCTCACATGATGGATTGCTACCTGGATCAGGGATAGCACCCACATGGTCAGAATTGCAGGTGCCATGTCTGACTATACACCAGTTACACATGGCATCCCACATGGCTCGGTCCTGGGACCTCTCTTGTTCTGTATATATTTGTCTGACATACAGGCTACCACAGGGGTAATATGGCTGACCTTGTTCGCACTTGACTGCAAACTGGGTGTCATAATCAACTCTCCAGATGCCACATGCATACTCAAACAGGGTCTCACAGAGATGGATGACTGGTGCCTGAGCCATGGCCTACAGCTAAATGCCATTAGTTGCATAGTCATCCCCTTTGGGAATAGTAACATGCCCACACATTACCACATAGGTAGTACTCCATTACATATGGTAGGAGTTGTTAGGTGATTGGGGACATGACTTGTTTGTACTGTCGCCTTTGACATTCACATTGCCAAAGTGGTTGGACAGACCTTCTATATAAGCCACCTTATCCCATATGGTTTCACATCTAGATCGAGTGAGGTCATTGTGCCCCTATACTCATCACAACCATGCTTGGTTACAATGCCACATTTGGGGTGTGCCTTACCCAACACCTGCAGCAACTGTACTGGCCACAGAAGTTCCTTACCAAGCAGATGTAGGGACTCACACGGATGACCTGCACAGTTCGGATGCAGTAACTCCAACTATACTCAGTCGCTTACCACCTACTCGGATATGATGTGTGCCTGTTGTTTACAGAAATACCCAACCCAGAATTACTGGACATGCTATACCTCAGGATATCCGACTCCCTTGGAGCTACACACTCCAGGGACATATACCTCAGCACAGATGTTAATAGGACATGCTGGAGGGACAGATTCTTATCCCAGGGCCTCCACTCACTCCAGATTGTGATCACAGTTTCACATAGGCAGAGTCACCCACTGACCACCTACAGGGGACATCTTGACGGCTGTATGGGTGATCGTATGTTTACCCCTAGGATATCTTCTGTGTCCCTGCTAGACAGAGGCACACTAGCCTAGACGTACATGGGCTATCTTGTGTGACCTATTATTCACTGGCACAGTGTAGTAATCTGACAGGGTTGCAAAAGCCAAACACACTCTGGCTAGGCTTGTACATGCCCTAGGGCAGATAGCCTAGTATCGACCTCTGAACCTATGCTTATGTTTGGGATGCACAATATTTATTGTTGATACTGTTTGCAGGTCTTTATCGTCTTTGCTTTCCCAGTTTCTATGAACAACTTAGGTATCTGCAGAACATATTTGATTATGACAGGGTTCCACTATATTATATATGTGTCTGTTGTCATGTAACTGTGCACAGGGTGGATTGCTGGATAGTGAGAGGTTCCTGGGTTAACACATGCAACTGCCAGATATGTGTGGCCCACTGCTGTACTCAGACACGGCCTAAGTGTGTAAGCATGCCCAGTTCAGGCTTTCCATGTTTTGTTGCCTGACATTTGTTCATTTATTCAAGTGTGTGAGCATGCCCAGTGTGACCTTTCAGTATGTTGCGATCTGAGGTCCACTACATTTGTGGATGTGTGTGAACATGACCAATATTAACATTTATACTGTGTGTGTGTGTGTTGGAAGTCAAGTTCTATTCTTACTGCAGGACTCACCTTTGTGTCATAACTCAACAGGGATTATGATGTGCCTGCAGGGTTTCCATGAGATACTTTGCATAGACTTATCAACATTCCTTCATACTGGCTGACCACTGCAATACTGTTATGGTTTAGTGGTTCAGTACTTTAACTATAGTGCACAGTATCCTGGGTTCGAGGCCCATCACTGCTTTATATTTTCATACTGAGCAGACCAGACTGCTTAAGGGCCAGTTAAGCAAATATGAGCATGTTGGCTTTTGTTCAGCTATGCCCTACTTAGACCAGGCTTCTCCAACAGTGCTGAATATTCACCAACTTTGCTGGACGTTACCCAATATTACTCAACATTGACCACAGTTGCACTAGTTGGTGTGTGCAATTCTGTTTGCATATACTACATGGTGGTAAATGCTGTTTAGCACTGCTTTAAATTGCTTAACACATGGCAATCATGCCTCAGGTGGTGGTGCTGCAGGGCTGCCTATGTTGGATGCACATACTACACTCCCTGTACATGTTTGAAAGCAGGTAGTGTCAACTTAGGCATCCCTTTTACTATATGTGCGAGTCAGAGAGAGGTATCATTTCCAGAGTTCCTACTGAGCCAGTGTATGTGCTATGTGTTGCCTCTTTGCCAAGGCCAAAGCATACTGGGCACACCTCCTTCTGCCTACTGGGGCAGGCTCAGGTTGTTCCTCCTCCGAGTCACGCTCTGCCTGTGATGACCTTGGCAATGGTGGGGGGCTGTTTGGCCCAGGCCTATGCTGGTCCTGCTGCAGCTGTTTTCACAGGATCATATTATGTAGCATAGCACATACCATGACAATTTGGGTACATGTAGTTGGTGAGTACTGCAAGGCTCCACCAGATGTGTCCAGGCACCGGAACCGTGACTTGATCAGCCCAAACACACGCTCGATTACATTTCGTGTTTGTGTGTGTGTGCCTCATTATGGCGTTCCTGTTCAGGTGTGTGTGCATTTCTGATGGGTGTCATCAGCCATGGCTCCAGTGCATACCCAGCATTCCCCACTAGGTGACCATGTGGGATGTCCCCATTGGCAAATGTCTGGTACAGCTGCATCAGATGCCAGATATGGGAATCATGGTAGCTTCCAGGGCAGCCAGCACACACATTCAGTATTATGCCCTGGGCATCACACACAACCTGGCAGTTGATGGAGGGGAAGCCCTTGCAGTTGAAGTAGACCCTACCCTGCTCGCAGGCTGGTGCTTTGATGCGTATGTGCGTGCAGTCTATTGCACCCACTACCTCAGGGTATTCCGCTATTTGCTGGAAGAGATGCATATTGCTGGCCAATACCTCACGGGAATTGGGGAAATATACATGATCACCGACATGTTCTGACATGGTATCCAGGAACTGGTGCAGTACCCTGGATGCTGATGGTTGTGATATCCCCATCATATCACCAGTTGGTCTCTGGAAGGTACCTGTTGCTAATATTCTTAGGCCAACACATACCTTGGTTTCCACTGGGATGGGTTCCCCTCTGTCGGTTCTGTGTGTGAGGACTGGCCTGCACAGCTCAACAATTTGCTGCAGGAGGTCTCTGTCCACTCTATAGCGCTCCACTATCTCCAGCTCATGTAGCCCCTGGTAGGTTACGCTGGGCCTGTACACTCTTCTCCGTCTCCTCACTGTGGGTTGTCCAGCAGCATTTCCATTGTCACCACCCACAGCATGTTGCATATGTCGCCTTATAACAGCAATGGCAGCCCCTAACATTTCTTTGTCTCAGTAAAGCTTTTTCAGTTTTCACTTCTATTAGCTTACTGCAGTGTCTCTTGTGAGAAACATAATGGACTGTTGTTTGCAGAGTTTTAAGTGTTAGGCTGGGCTGGGCTAGTGTACTGCCTGTGTAATTGCCTGATTCTGATTGTTTTCACCTGCTAGCTCTGCTAGTACTCCCTGGTAGCTTCCTACTATTTGTTGTGCTTCCTATTTCCTTTCAGTTTCCTCGGGGGAGGGGGCAGCGCCGCGCACACAAGCACAAACACGCTCACAGCAGCTCACACGCTTGCACACATGCTTACACGGACTACAACTTGCTTATTCGGGTTAAAACACGTGCACACCAGTGCAAACATGCTTACAACACTTTAAACTGCCTTATACATGCTTACTCCGGCTTAAACTCGCTCACTTACATGCGCGCACACTGTCTTACTCGGGTTTACAGGCACGCATACCCGCTCATCAAGAAACTTTGGTGTTATTCATGGCATACACCTTCCATTTCTTGCCTTTACTTAGCCTACCTGTTGACACACCTCTTTCAATGATGTGTAAATGACAGCTGACACATGCCACTCTGCTCCAATGAGCTTCCCTTCTTTCATACATACCCCACAAATGATGTCACCTATCTTCTACTCTGTTACTCCCCTTATCCTTATCCTACTCCTACACTCCACTGACTGTGCTCATTTGCTATGTAAACCTGCGATTCACTATCCTAACCCTCATTTGCATAGGATTGCCTACTAATGCTTGGTTACATCTCTTAGACTGTGCTTCCCCCTTAGCAACCTCTACTAGGTGGCCATGTTGTCTTCAGCCTGCCATTCCCTTGCACTGTAAATTAACAATTTAAATAAAATCCACATTTGTGGGTTTTAATTTTTATTTTTCTGGTTTTTAGAGTGCAGCCCATTTGCGTGGCGCTGCGCTACATTTAAACATCGGAATCAGAGAAAAAAAATAAATTATTTTTTTTCATATTGCATCAGGAAACATTGCCATTGGCCGTATATTTGGCCATTGGCACGCTTCCTGCACTGGATGCAACCTTTATTTGGAGCTGTCATGGCTCCGTTTTGCTATTTGCAGAACGATACTCAGTTGTCAACTGAGTACATTTCTGCAGATAACACTGCTCTTACTCGGACAGGTTCGGGTTTCCTGAATCGCAAATCTACCTCATTTGTATGCCTTTCACCTGCAATTGAGGTAATTTGCATAACCCGGCCCTGTCCGTGTAAAAGCCATTTTAGGAGCTCTCTTGTACACCCCTGCAGGCTGTTCCTGGATCACTCGTTGGACATGATGGCTGCATGGAGTCTTACTCTACTCTTAGACTCCGTGGAAGCCATCACGAATCCGGCCCTTCATCTTATCATGTCACCATAAATATGGGTCTTTGTCCAGAATTCTTGACCTGGAAAACTGACACATGCTCATTTGCAGTATCAGTAGTTCAACAGGTAGCACAATTGCCTTGGTGCAGAAGGCTGTGTGTTGTATTCCCATGCCAGGTACTTGGATTCATTTTCCAAAGCTGGCACTGCAGTGAGGCACAAGAGGAGTGCTGCACTCCTTGGTGTGCTATCGTTCAGATGAGATCTTAAACTGAGGCCCATGTGCCTGAGTTGGTGGTAACTCAGATGATGCAAAATATCCCAATGCATTTATCAGAAAGACTGAGGGAAGTTCCCCAAGTTATGGCCAAATCTCCCCTAATAGATATGAATACCACCATGTGTGTCTCCATTGGTCTAGTGGGAATAAACTAGTCAACAAAAAGTGTAAATAAATGATAGATGCCATTATATCTTGGATATTTCATTATATCCCTGTACTCTGACTATGTTAATGCATCGGAATCATTAAGTGGGTATGATTATTATATCTCAATGGACTTGCCACTGTACAGTGATCTTGGAGGTAATATTCCTCAGAATACCCTTCAAGTCCCCTTTGAGTTATGCTAGACATATGGAAATCATCGTTTTAACTTCCATGTAAAAACAATGGCAGTAGTGAGTCATAGACATCTTGCTAGCTTCTGAAACCTATTTTCATTTTCTCTTTTTTTGCTTGAATTCTTTGATATGAGTTCTAACAGCAGCTATTACCTCTTCAAAAGTAGTTGTAAATGCACAACAAATTAAACTAGCTGAACTGCATGTTTTTTAAGGCTTCCAGTTTTTAGTCCAAGTCCAAATTCTTCCTGAGGTGTCAAAACTACCAGTGTAGTCCAGGAGCTGCTAAACTGACCACCTTTCTTTTTCTTCAAAGAACTTTTAACAGTCATATAAACTATTTCGATATTTGCCAGTGTCTGCAGTGGGAAGATGTGTGTTTTACCATGAATGTTGGTAAAACATGCTGAATTTGTTTAAAAATATCTTCCTAATGATGCAGCAGAGAAAACAGTATGTCCAACATTCTGTTCCAGAATTTGGTTTAATGATATTTTTTCATTCTATGAAGGCAAAAATGTCTTTGTACATGACATTTTCCCACCTCTGTTGTACTGGTAGCTACAGCCTTAACTTGCTAGCATAGCAACACTTCGTCCAAAATATAATCCTTGAGAATAAAAAAATTGTATTTTTTTCTGTGTTGTAAACATTGCCAGGATTTATAAGATTATGGCATTCACTGCTTTTTGTAGAGAAATTGTCTTTCATTTTTTAACAGTAGATTGTGGGTGAGTTGTTAACATGTATCGTACTCTATCACTTATTGGTATGGTGTGGGTTTTTTCATGTTGTATGTACTCCACCAGCTTGCTACTGTACTCCTTTTGTGCCCCAGCAAGAAAGGAACTGATAATCATACACACAACAGCAGATCACAGTACTGGAACCATAATACCATATTTACTCCTGGTTCTATCTCAAATACTCTCTTTCCATGTTGTATTCATTGTTGATATCATCACATGTGAATGTGACATTATGGTACCAGTGGTGTGATGTGCTATTTGTGTAACTGAGTCAGAACTGAATGTAACATTCTATCACCCATGTTCAGATACAGTATTTTTTTCATAATGTCTCTTTGTTTAACTTGTGCTAGAGGGGCTACTGGGCAAAAAAATGTAGAGACAATGAATGTATTGTTAGGGGTAGAGTAAGTTAATGGTAGCCCAAATCTTTCATTTCCTTAATTTTGGCCATTTAATGTTTTTCTAATTTTATTATCAAAAGAGGTGTTTGCCAGAAGTGGCTGTCTGTTTGTGGTGTGTTTTTGTGTGTGTGGGGGGGGGGTCAGTCTATGGATAAAAGCAAATGACAGTTACGTAATTCACATAAAACAATCATTGATATGGCTAGTTTGGGGAAAGTGGAGTGAATGTGTGTCCATGAATAAGAAGAGGTTGAAATAAATTACCCTGGTCATTGTTTCTTTCACTTTCTTTATGGTCACACATCAGAGGTGCAACAAAAGGTGGACATCTTTTTTGGGGTGGAGTGTGAGCAGGCATGCTGTATGTGAAAGTACAGTGTCATTACATGATCACTGTTGAATAAAAATAATATGGCTTGTTGGGGGTGTATGTGTCAAACAGCAGCAAGTTAAAATATGTTGTTATGGCCTTTATATTTTTTCATTTTCTTCTTAATGAGACATTAGCTGTATACATAATATAAGTATTTTATTTGATGGCAGTTGCTGTTTGGCAACAGATGTTATAGGATCACCTTTGAATAATTATTAATATGGTCCATTGGATGGGCAGTATTGGTCAAAGAGCTATATGATCCTTATACTTAATATGATTAATTCAATGTGAAAGATAAGTGTACCCATTCGGAAGGGGCACATTCCACTGTGACAGTGTATGTGTTTTCTACCCAAATATTTTATATATGCCCCTGAAATTTTTATTGTGAACTGCCTTTGTTGACCATGTGTGGCTTCTTATATACACTAGAAAATCCAGTGTTTCAGGGTGATTTTGTTGTCATAGCCTGGCATTATACTTGGTTGTGACTTAGTGATATCTGACCTTTGCAAAAAAAGGCTCAGTAAAGCTTACATCTAGAATATATGTGTACTAATTATCCTTATCTCAGACGTAGAAATCCTATATAGTTCACCAGAAAAAAATATTTTTCATTAGTAACATGTCGTGGCTACAGTGCTATGCTTTCGAATAGTTAAAGCTGTGGAGTGAAATTCTGAGGTTGTACTACACTGGAAGTTTTGAGGTTAGAATTACAATATCATGTGCATTGTAAAACTGACTACCCTGTTATCCCTGAAAATCTTGTAAAGAAATCTCAAAGGGGGCAGAGATAAAGCCTTTCAAAAACAGGTCCCAGTGGCTTTCATTGATGTGCTTTTGCTGCTACAACCTGACATTTTACATTACACTTAGTCTTCAGTATGGATACTCTGGTGAACTTCTGAAAAGAACCGAGTACATTAATTACCTAAATGCTTCTTTACTGAGTTTTCAATATAGCAGATATAAAAGTCCTTCATATTTCACCAGAAACGTATATTTCTTTCAGCTGTATCATGCCATGGCTAATCAACCATGCTTTCAAGTCTCTAACGTTGTGAAGTCAAATTAAAAGGTGTGCAGCACTAAAAGCTCTGAAAATAGAATTGCAGTCTTAGCTTGTTATGCAGTCAAATACTCAGCAGTTATTACCTGAAAAGTTCATAATGAAATCTCAGACACAGATAGTGGTATAGCCTTTTAAAACTGGCCCCAGTGGCTTTAGTTCATGTGCATTTACTACCATAGTCTCACATTTTGCACTATACTATGTTTTCATTTTGGGTGCTACAGTGGAATTCTTCCCAGTATGCTGCATGCAGTAATTGCCTAAAATACTTACTTATTGAGTTAATACATCAGAAGTAAAACTCCACTGTATGACTGTATTTCTCAAGATATATATATATATATATATATATATATATATATTTATTTTTTTTTTTAATGTGTCATGTATAACATACCATAGCTGCAATGCAGTGCTTTCAGGTGGCTGAAGCTATGAGGTCAGATTCAGAGGTGTGCTGCACTGGAAGTTCTGATATCAAAATTCAAGTCTTAGTATGTTTTGTAGCTGAAAACCTGATTGTTATTACCTGTAAGTTTCATAATGAAATCCCAAAGGCAACAGTGATATAGACTTTCAGATATAGGCTCTAGTGGTTTTAGTTCATATGCATTTACTGCGTTTGACATGCTGCCATTATAACTGGCAGTTGGGACTGAAGTTAAGGTTGTAAGCTCTAGTTAATTTGGTACAGGGTTTGATACCTCAACCCTCATTTGCTTTTTGTGTGACCTTGAACAAGTCACTTAATTAGGCATAACTCATGGGTCCCTCCTGAAAGGAGACTGTGTGTTCCGTGAGCCTACTTGGTTAACAAGTAGGATTATTATTATTAAACAATAAGCACAAGATCCGTAATAGCAAGTTTTTAACACCTTTATTGAATTATACTTAAGACATACATAAATATACTTTTAAATACAAGAAAGCAAACAATATTAACATATTCCAGTTGCAGACATTATACAACACATATATTCTTTTGTATAATCATCAGTCAGAAATTACACAAATTGATCAATTTCTGTCTTCCATTAAACCTCACTCCTCCTCCAAACATTATTTTGTCTATGTTGTTCCCACAATTTCCATTCTTTTCTATGTCATTTTCTTCAACATTTTTCTAAAAATCCCATTTCCAGGTCTTTAATCTCTGTTACAATATACAATACTTCAAATACAGTCAATTTAGAATTTGATTTCTATTTTGTAGTGATTGCTTTTTTGGCAGCCACCAGAATTAAACTTAACAAGGCCTTATTATGTCTAGGCTACTCAGATCCTGTATCCCAGCTCAAAAACATTTTCCTTAGTTACACCCATTTGCTCACCCAATATTTCTGACAGAGTATTGTAGGGAATGTTTAAAGTCTGCCAACTCATTACACTCCAAAAGCATATGATCTGAAGTAGTTAACTTCATTTGATCAGCAACCTGTGGGTATCGGATCCGACCTGGATCCGAGCCGGCAGCTTTCCAAGCTAAAGATCCAAGCTCCAAGCTCCTCCCCTTACCCATAATACCCTTCTACCTCCTTCCAGTCCTCAGATCTCATTTGCCACGGCTTTAACAAGCACGAGTTATGAGCTCCTGGCAGTTAGGTAGGAAGTATTTGTCAAATTCTTGACTTTTTCGGTAAATTAGAGAAGTGTGTGTTTGTGTTTAGTTTAAACCCATTAGCTTAGCTTAATTTTAATATAGTCACCCTTCCCCTTATTCTTGTGTGTCTGTGTGTGTGGTTGTGGTTTTTGTTATGGCCAAAGGCCCTAAGGCCATTTTTTCTAAGTGCTCTGAGTGTGGCCATAAGCTCTCCCCAGCCGATGGCCACACTCAGTACGTTCTTTGCCTGGGGGGTAGCGCATTTGTCATTGGGCTGCCATATCTGTGCAGCCTTTAACCCCCAGGCTGTGAGGGATAGGAGGAACAAGCTGATCCTGGCGGGTCTTTTGCCCATGGATTCTGCTTCTTCCTCCTCTCCCTCAGTGTTCAGCCAGCTGTACTATCTCCCCTGGCTGGGACTCAACCTCCCACCCTTTCCCAGGGAGAAAAGGAGGCAAAGAGAAAAGAGAGGAGAGTGAGAAAGAGAGACAGAGAGATAGGGATAGAGAGAAACATAGGAGCCACAAGTGGCGGACCGATTCTGCCCCCTCGGCCCCGCCGGCTAAACAGCTCTCTTCTCCCCTGAAGATTTCCGGGTCTTCCCCCTCTCGGCTCCATTCCCCATGTTTCTTGCCAGAGCCGGAGGAGGAGCCCAGACCATCTTTGAGGTTGTCACGGCCCTCCCGGCCAGCTTTGGCATCCTCTTCTAGGTCGACACAAAGCCTTTCAGACGCTGACATGGACCGGATGATGCGTCGCTTCCTACATGACCGGATGCAGATGGGAGTGCTCCTGCCTCCCCCCCCCTCCGGGGGGAGCTCGGCCCCATTTTTTGCCCCCCTAGCTCCTTCTCCAATCTATTATCGGGTTTCGGAGCCAATGTCGGATCCGAGTAGTCTCGGAGTCAGGGAGTCGGCACCGACAGTAGTGGTTACTTCGCCGGCCATGCCCTCAAGTTTGTCGGATCCCTTTTCGGATCCGAGCTCTCGGAGCAGAGAGCCACGTGTCGGATCTGAGGGGGTAGGTGTGTCTATGGCTCCATTGCGGTCAGAGCACACTTCCCTTTCAGTTCTGATTGCTTCAGCTCCGACTCCAATCCCCATGTCAGACCCCAGGGTGTTGCTCATGGAACCCAGAGAGAACCGTTCACCTTCGGCCTTCGACGTGCTGGAGAGGGTTCTCTCGAGAGGTTCGAAACCCCTTGCTCATGCTACAGATCCAGCCACCATTCCCTCGCAGACGGGCTTGTCTTCCATCATCCGGCCCCAGGGACAGCCTGCGTCGACGCCCCAGTCAGTCCCACTGGGGGAACATGACCCTGTTGGTGAGCCCTCCTCGGACATTCCCGCCGAGGAGGTCCCTCACAAACATAAGTGTAAAAGGAGGCACTTGGACTCCCCCGAGTCCCTCATGGAAGACACTGATTTAGAGAAAGGGGAAGGTTCCCCCAGGTCACACCCCGAGGACATCTCCTTTGGAGATATTATGGAAATGCTGCATCTAAAAGGGGGGTGGTCAGCCCAAAAGCCTTCCTCAGATGAGTTGGTGTTTCTGGAGGCGTTTGACACAGGCCCATCTACCTCTTGGGTGTCCCCTCCGGCTGACCCCCTGGTAGACCTCATTACTACCAGGGCATGGAAGGAGCCGGACACTGTAGCGCCAATCCCCAGGAGACCAGATAAGATCCTAAGTCCCCCTGTGGATAGGACAGCGTGGAGTAAAGGTTCCCTGGTAGATGCCATGGTGGTGGCAGCTGCCTCCAAGAAGGAACTGGCACAGGATAGTTCCTCGGCCCATCCTCCTGATAAGGAGTCTCAGACGATGGATCGCATCGGAAAGCGGATGTTTGCTTCAGCTACCTTTTCCATAAGGGCGCTGAATTACTTGGCCCATGTGATTAGGTTTCAGCGGGATCAGGTGAAGGAATACGCTGAGTCTCCCCGAGTCCAAGTCAGCCGAGGACAAACGGACCTTCTCGACTCGCATGGCCACTTTAAAATCTGTGTCAAACACATCTATGCGGCTACTCTCCCATGCCATGGAGAGGGCCGCTAGAGCCAGCAGGTCAGGCATCGCCTTACGGCGTCACGCCTGACTCCGACTTTGTGATTTTGCGGAACCCTTCAAGGTGTCCTTTGTGAACGCTCTCTTCAGTTCAACCCTGTTTGGCAAGACCGTCCGTGATACATTGGTCCAGAGCGAGAAAGATGGGAAGACGCTGTCTGCCATCGGAATCCGCTTCTCGGCTCCTCAAAGGTCCTTTTCCAGGAACCAGAGAGGACAAAAGAAGATGTGGTTCCAGAAATCTCAGCAGTCCCGTTACACTCTGGACCCTTTGTCCTTCAGAGGCAGAGGGGGACAAGGTGGACGCCGGCCCAGAGGCAGAGAGGGGGGGCCGAAGAATTTTGGGTCATGAGAACCTTTCTCCGATTGACCCACATAGCAGCCATGAGGGGTTGCCCAACTGCTCCTCTCTGGAGGCAGTCGGGGGGCATTTTTCAAAGCACCTGGCACTATGGGAGTCCATCGCGACAGATCGCTGGGTGCTTCGAATAATATCCAGAGGCTACTCTATCCCCGTCATAAACCTTCCTCCTTAATTGAGGCGCCTCCCCGATGTTCCACCCAGTCAGAAGGAGGCTGCAGCTTTAGAAATAAAGAAGCTGCTAGAAAAAATAGCCATCCAGCATGTCCCCCCAGACCAGTCCGGGTTAGACAATTACTCCAGGTTCTTTTTGGTGCCAAAAAAGACGGGGGACTTAAGACCAATTCTCGACCTTACTACAATGAACCTCTTCGTTGCCAAGGAGAAATTCCAGATGGTCACTCTTCAATCCATTCTCCCCCTACTGCAGGAGAATGACTGGATGTGCTCCATAGACCTCAAGGATGCGTACTACCACATTCTCATGGACAGACGATCCAGGAGGTTTATCCGCTTTCGGTTGGGGGCCAGTCATTACCAGTTCAGGGTCCTACCATTCAGCCTCACCACAACCCCAGAGTGTTCACCAAGGTCATGGTGGTTGTAGCGGCCCACCTACGGCTTCAGGGAATACAAGTTTTTCCTTACCTGGAAGACTGGTTCCTTGCCGCCCCCACCAGGCATCTACTCTGCTCAGCCAGGGATTGCTTCCGGCTCTTAGCCTCCCAGTTGGGAATCACTATAAATTACAAGAAATCATCCCTTCAACCAATGCAAGTCCTGGGCCAGAATAGATACACTTCAGACCAAGGCCTTCTTGACGTCAGACAGGCTTCACAGCTTAACCCTTCACATCTTAGCACTCCTTCAATCTCCAGCCCCATCAGCGGAGTTAGTCCTGAGAGCCTTAGGGTCCATGGCAGCAGCAATCAGCCTTTCTCCCTTATCTCACTTGCACATGAGGGTCCTCCAGTGGACCTTGCAGGTCCAGTGGTCCATCCTTCAACACCCGTTGGACTCTCCGATCCCCCTCAGCAGAGTTTGCAGAAATTCCCTCATATGGTGGCTCCAATCTCGGGAGCTTCGGGAAGGACGACCATTCATAATGCAAACAATGAAAACTCCAAAACTGTAGAAAACAACAAACTGGAAACACCAGCTCCAATATAAAAACAGTCCTGCACATGTAAAAGTTCATCTGAATTAGACGGCACTCCAAAGATAATACTGTCCACAAGTATAAATTCGATAAGATGCAACACTTGTTATAAAAAGAACACTTTATTTACCAACCATGAAGTTAAGCGCTTTTCGTCCCACAAGTTGTGGGACTTCTTCAGACAAACAGGACTGGAACAACTGACAAATTTTAAATACAATCATTGGCGTCAAATTACAAGCGCCATTGCTAGGTAACTGACAACATGTAACGCACATCAACCCAATGGCACAATCAGTGTTTCTTTTTAAACTGTGAAACATGTGTATTCATAAAAAATTATATAAAAATAAATTCCTGATTGTTGCAAATGACTAACATTACTAATCACGTCAACTCTGCATTATCACAGTTAAAATATACATCTTAGCACAAAATGGTATCATGTCAGTCCGTGTATCATAATAGGTAATGACAACTTATTCATTTACTGGTAAACAATAAGTATATTCAAAATATACTTGTAACAATCCGTCTGCTTCTATTAACTGAAGAAAAATTAAAAATTTTAAAGTCTTTAGCTGAATTGTACAGTATGGTTAATTGATTGATGACATCACCACTTACCTCCCCCCTCCTCCCTCGAGTACTGTAGTTATTCCTGTTCACATCATTGTTGCCGTAATAGGTGGTTTTCCTTAAGTTGTGATGTGAGGCCCCCATCCAAAAATTTGATGGTCTTTGGGGGGTCCCTACTTGGGTCAAACGACCAGAAACATGATTTTCATTAGTTTGTTGTGGCAATGAATTTGAGCTTTTGCTACCATCATGGTCTAAAGTGTCATTAGTCACAAAAGCAATCTCTTCAATATTATTATCCTGATGGGTAAACGTTGGAACTGAGTTGCTTTTTACCTGGGAGGGGGGAGGTTTCAGATACGCTGTTCCGTTACTATATGCCATCCTGTCCCGATGTAATTTCTTATACTTCCCTTCTTTAAATTTGTTATATTTTACTAGATGTTGATCGAATTGTTTAAGTAATAAAGAAATGTCTGTTGGATCCTTGGCCAGTTGCCCCCTATTTCCACCACTAGTTGGAGTTTGAAAGGTAAGTGGTTCCGATAACCATTTGGTCAAGTCAGGTGCTCCAATAAGCCCTTTGGATCGAAGACAATATAAGAAATATAAGAAGTTGCGAACTGAAATAGCATACTTTCGCGAGTGTCTCAGTGAGGGTATAGTGCCAAAAGGCTTACGCTCGTGGCAATACCCCACTGGGCTAGTGGATGGTTCATGTTTCCATCAAGAATTGATCAAATTGTTTAATAAACATGGCTGTGAATTGTTAGAGATGATATGTAAACATTATGAAATATAAGCTACAGAAACTATGCAGGCAGCCACCAGTTTAAATGACACGATTCAGCAACACTCAAACTTTGTATGGTATCAGTACAACTATGACAGAATTTTCTTTAGTATTGATCAGTATGCCAACAAAATTAAAGAAGGGAAGTATAAGAAATTACATCAGGACAGGATGGCATATAGTAACGGAACAGCGTATCCGAAACCTCCCCCCTCCCAGGTAAAAAGCAACTCAGTTCCAACGTTTACCCATCAGGATAATAATATTGAAGAGAGTGCTTTTGTGACTAATGACATTTTAGACAATGATGGTAGCAAAAGCTCAAATTCGTTGCCACAACAAACTAATGAAAATCATGTTTCTGGTGGTTTGACCCAAGTAGGGACCCCCCAAAGACCATCAAATTTTCAGATGGGGGCCTCGCATTACAACTTAAGGAAAAACACCTATTACAGCAACAATTATGTGAACAGGAACTACTACAGTATTCGAGGGAGGAGGGGGAGCTAAGTGGTGATGTCATCAATCAATTAACAATTCAGCTAAAGACTTTAAAATTTTTAATTTTTCTTCAGTTAATATAGAACTTGATGTTATTGAATTATTAGCTCGTGGCACTACCTTTGTTCCTACTAATCAAGCTAACTTGGTTAAAACCATCATTGACCTTAATTATTTTTAAGGAAATTGAATTTAAGTATGTACTTTGGTAGTGAAAATGTAAAAACTAACAATCTCCATATTTCTAGCACATTTATACCACCTATGCACCCTGTATTGATTTTATTTGAACAAATGTGTGAGAACGATTTTAGAAGTATGCTACATTCGAATATGCAGAATACTGTAGGTTCTAATATCACTAATACTGAAAGAACATCTTTGCAGTTATTAAAAGAAACTGGTGTTAGATTTTTACAACCGGACAAAGGGGGTGGTTTGGTTATCATGACTCAACAACAGTATGTGGAGAAAATGTTCTGTACACTGAATAATGCAGCATATCAATTATCATCTAAGAATGAACTAAACCAAGCACACCACATCATAAAATCCTTATTCAACGATTTTTTTCATTGAAGGAAGGATTGATTTGACTACCTTAAATTATTTAACTATGCTTACACCTAGAATACCTATCCTCTTTGGTATACCCAAGATACACAAATCTCTGACTAATCCACCTATGAGACCATTAGTTGATGCACGTAACAGTATGACGTATCGTTGTGCTAAAATGATGGATACAATCTTGAAAAAATATGTATCCAAAGAAAAAGCTATATGTAAGGATTCGTGGTCATTTCTACAACATATCAATAAATCTGAGTTTAGTGATGCACTCAATTTTTTAACTATAGATGTAAAAGATCTATATGCTTGTATACCTCACACAGAAGGCATAGAATACGCAAGTTTTATTTTAAGGAAACATGATGCCCCTCAGACTGAAGTGAAACTAATAGAGGAAATGTTAGATATTGTTTTGTCCTATAATTTTTTCACTTTTGACAACAATATTTACTTGCAAAAAATAGGCGTAGCCATGGGGTCGCCATGTGGGACTAGTTTTGCGAACCTGGTTATGGCCTATTGGGAACAAGAACTAGCAGGTAGAAACATAAACATCATGAATAAAATAAAATATTATACACAATTCTTGGATGACATTTTCATCCTACTAGAGGGTAATGAAACTTTAGCAACTGAACTGGTATCATTATTTAATTCTAGTTCTGATTTTCTAGCCTTCACATCTACATATAGTAATGATAGAATAAGCTATTTGGATATTGATTTACGTAAAGATCCAACTAACAAGGTTTTCTATGCTAACATACATAGAAAAGAAACGTATTCCAACACGTTTTTACATTACAGTAGTAGTCATCCTTCTTTTCAGAAGAAATCTGTTATTAAAGGTCAGTTAGTACGTGCAGCTCGAATGGTCTCTAGGAATGATGATTTTTATAAGGAATGTAAACTATTAGGAACTATGTTTATGAGTAGAGGTTGCCCTAAACAACTTATAGATGATTTGATCCAAGAAGTAACCACTAAAAGAGAGACAGGTATATATCAACCCATTCTTAGTGCCACTACACAACAGTCAGCTATTGTTTGTACTACCGACTTTTCATCAGTGAAATTAGCTTTTATCACTCCTTTTAGCATAGATAGTGACATTATTACTTTGATTATGAATAAAAATTGGAACAATATTACCACTGACAATGTTATTAGTAAAAAACTCCCGTCTAAACCAAAAATAGTTTGGAAAAAAGGGAGAAACCTTAAACAAATTATACAAAGCAATACTGGCACATTGTCATGGCGGACAGGCATGTTCCATTGTAATATGTGTAAATATTGTTCACATATGAACACAGGAGAAAGTTTTAACATCAGAGATGTCACGTACCATGTAAAACATAAATTTAACTGTTCATCATCAGGAGTTGTATACCTTGCTCAGTGTCAACTATGTCCTGCATTTTATTTTGGGAAGACCAATAGGAAGTTACGGGAGCGTGTATATGAACACCTGTACGCTATTAAGAAAAATAAAACAGACAATGCACTAGCTAAGCATGTCATTGAATACACTAACCATTCTTTTTTGTTTAGAGCAGTCGATACTATAACACCAGATAGCCGCGAAGGACCTTATCAAGTATTGTTAGAAGTTTTAGAGCTGTATTGGCAGATACGTTGTTTCACCAATGCCCCCTCTGGGATTGAATGAAACAATTTCACTGTACCCTATTTTGAAGTTAAAGAGTTTGCGTCGTTGATCTATTACTAATGTTAAATTACCACCTCATGTAGAGTTGTTAGTTTATATAGTTTTAACATTACAGCTAAACACTCTGGTGATGCACACTTTTGTGTAAAGTAGGTTTAATTTATAATCTTTTGTATAATAATTGCATTGGTTTTGCTTTATAGACAATGGAATTAGTTATTCCATTTTACTTAGTAATTTCTGGTGAGCGAACAACTGGTAATGTACAAGTTCCATTACTGTACATACATATTAATGTGTTTATTTACTTTTAAATTCAAAAAGTTCTCAAGTGTGTTCCATACATTTAAACACAACATAATTCACTGAGTCGTTAGTCAGACTCATCGGAGTAACTTGCCTATTTTTCTAAAACTGAGCAAGTTACACTTATTGAACACACGTGTAACAGTTATGGCAAGTATTACTTTTATTTTTATTTTTAATTTTACTTTTATATACATGCAATTAGTATCTGGAAATATACACCACACATGACTTTCGATGTGTGCAGACCGTATAACAGCGATCAAGATTCTGTGATCTGCTGTAATGCTTGCGATCTTGCTACATTATCTACAATAGAAGCAGACAGATTGTTACAAGTATATTTTGAATATATTTTGGATATACTTATTGTTTACCAGTAAATGAATAGGTTGTCATTACCTATTATGATACACGGACTGACATGATACCATTTTGTGCTAAGACGTATATTTTAACTGTGATAATGCAGAGTTGACGTGATTAGTAATGTTAGTCATTTGCAACGATCAGGAACTTATTTTTATATAATTGTTTATGAATATACGTTACACAGTTTAAAAAGAAACACTGATTTTGCCATTGGGTTGATGTACGTTACATGTTGTCAGTTACCTAGCAACGGCGCTTGTAATTTGGCGCCAATGATTGTATTTAAAATTTGTCAGTTGTTCCAGTCCTGTTTGTCTGAAGAAGTCCCACAACTTGTGGGACGAAAAGCGCTTAACTTCATGGTTGGTAAATAAAGTGTTCTTCTTCTTTTTATAACAAGTGTTGCATCTTACCGAATTTATACTTGTGGACAGTATTATCTTTGGAGTGCCGTCTAATTCAAACAAACTTTTACATGTGCAGGACTGTTTTTATATTGGAGCTGGTGTTCCCAGTTTGTTGTTTTCGACCATTCATAATGCCACAACCCCAAGCCACGGTAACCACGGATGCTTCTAGCCTTGGGTGGGGGGGCATTGTATGGGCAGAACTGTCCAAGGTACATGGACTCAGACAGAGGCCGTTCTGCATATCAATGTTCTGGAGATGAGAGCGGTGCTTCTAGCGTTGCAAGCTCTTCATGCCTTTCTCCTTCCAGGGACTAGTGCAATTCAGACAGATAACATGTCAGTGGTCTGGTACATCAACAAACAGGAGGGACCAGGTCTTACCCTCTTTGCCAGGAGGCCATGAGAGTTTGGGATTGGGCGATATCCACCAACCGTTTTCTGTTAGCAACGCACATTCCAGGTCGGTTGAACATCCTAGCAGACAAGCTGAGTCAAACTATCCTCTCGCCTTACGAGTGGTCTCTGAACCCCTTAGTAGCGAAACAGATCTTCCGCAAGTGGGGTCAGCCTTGCTGCAATCTCTTTGCATCGCCTTCAAACGTGAAGTGCAGTAAATTTTTCGGTCTAATCCCCCCTGGGGGAAAGCCCCAGAGATGCTCTAGTTCATGCTTGGCCGTCCGGTCTTCTTTATGCTTATCCTCCTCTTCTGTTAATGACAAGGTTTTTACAGAAAGCTCATCGGTTAGGGAGCAAGATTATCCTCATAGCCCCATTCTGACCTCGTCAAAACTGGTTCCCGTACTTACGGTCTCATCTCATAGCTCCTCTTTGGATCTTAGATCCCATCCCGGATCTGATTTCTCATTCTTCATGATTAGAAACTCTGAATCAGGACGACCTCAAGCTCTCAGCTTGGTTGATCAAGTTCCATTAGTTGCTAGGACTCCCAGTATCTCGTCCACAGTTAGATCCATCCTGGTAGCGGCGCATAAGCCTTCTACCAGGAAGGTTTATAACAGCAAATGGAAACGGTTTTCCATTTGGGCCTCACATAAGAATTTGGATCCTTTCACTGCTCCCATTCCAGCAGTGCTTGATTTCCTATCTCATATTTTTCAGCAAGGGGCCAGTTCTTCTACTGCAAAGGTTCAAATGGCTGCCATTTCCCATTTTCACATTGGAGACAATCTTAGTCCTTTAGCTTCCACTAAGAGTTGTAAGACCTTCTTAAAAGGAACCTTTCTTTTGAGACCTCCTATTAGGAACGCTGTTCCCCCATGGGACCTGACCTTGGTCCTTCAGGCTCTAACTGGACCACCCTTTGAACCCGCAGCTTCTGTTGATTTAAAATTCTTATGTTGGAAAACTGCTTTTTTAATAGCTATTACTTCAGCTAGAAGGGTGTCAGAACTCCAGGCCCTTTGTACTAAACCTCCATATCTTGTTTTCCATAAGGACAGAGTCTCTCTCAGGACTAACCATTCCTTCTTACCTAAAGTGGTTTCCGAGGTGAACATCAATCAGTCCATTAATCTACCAGTTTTCTTCCCTAACTATCAGAATAAAGGGGAATACAAAGTTAATTTGTTAGATGTTCATAGACAATTGCACTTTTACCTACACAGAACAGCTGCCTTTCGCAAGTCACAGCAGCTATTTGTTTCCTTTGCGAAGCCTTTCTTGGGTAAGCCAGTGCCGAAGGTGACTCTAGCTAGATGGATTTCTCACTGCATTTTGCTCACATATAAGATATCTGGTCTGCCTGAGCCCTTAGGGGTTCATGCCCATTCTACCCGTTCTATGGCTACTTCTGCTGCGTTCTGGTCAAGACTGCCCTTGGATATTTGTTTTGCGGCTACTTGGGCTTCCTCTCATACCTTTATCTCTCAGTATAAATTGGATTTAATATCCAGAGGAAGGGCAGCTTTTGGCTCTGCAGTGCTCCGGAATATCCTTCCTTGAGGGCCTCCCAAGTTTTTTGGTAGCTGGGGACTCTGTCCCACAGGTTGCTGATCAAATGAAGTTAACTACTTCAGATAAAGAAGTTATGTACTCACCATAACATTCCATCTGAGTAGGTAACTTCATTTGTCAGCAACCGACCCTCCCTCCTTCCCCCCAACCTGGTTCTCTGAATCCTAGAATGATATCAGCTTTTGGTATTCATTAGGTTAGGATGTTTTCAGGTTGTTGTTTCATCTAGGTGACACTGTATAATTGGGCAAACGCGATCTGAGAACTGGAAGGAGGTAGCAGGGTATTATGGGTAATGGGAGGAGCTTGGATCTTTAGCTTGGAAAGCTGCCAGCTCAGATCCAGGTTGGATCCGATACCCACAGGTTGCTGACAAATGAAGTTACCTACTCAGATGGAACGTTATGGTGAGTAAATAACTTCTTTTTTCAAGTTACTTCTGTATTCCCCATCTCCCCTTCAACATTTGCCATCTACCTGTGGAAAAATTCTTTTAAATTCTGCTTGGGGTATAAAAATATCTATGCAAACACTTCCAAACAAAAATCCTAAATCTTCTAGGCGTCATTTCATATTTGGAAACCATACATATGCCCTTCCATTGTTTCTTTGTGAATTGTTTATTCAGTCTATCTTCCCAATATTTTCTAATCTCCTGTGATTGATTCCTATAGTTATTGTGCAATATTTTATAAGGCCTAATAATTATCCCTCTTTTTAACAACAGTTTATGTTCCAGATTCAACTAAAATCTCTACCAAAGCAGGTCTTTCTCTTAGGATTCCCCTATCCTTTTCTCTGTGCCTATACTCCAATATCAGTCTCTGATAGGGAAGGCAATCACCAGCCTGCAATCCAAATGTCTTCTTGGCCTTTTCCCATTCTGTTACCTTTCCCTGTCTAGTTATTTGCTCCCAATACCTTGGTTCCTTTGCCAGTTTTCTCAAGTAAATTCCAGCCTCCATAGCCTGCTCTCTGTATCCTTAATTGCAGTCATCCCTATTGGCAAAATCTCCTTTCTCCATTCTTGTGTTGGCTTAGCTCTTAGAATACTTTCAGCTACTTTACAAATTTAATGATCTGTATGGCTGTTGTTATTCTCCTTAAAGATCTGCATCTAAAAACCATCTCTGTCCTTATTTCTTGAATATTCCTCATGCTCCATCATCATGCCTTTCCACTTTGAATTATAGCTTTCTGTTTGTGTTATGTATATGAACCTTAACTGTGAAGCTCTAAAATATCCACTTAAATTGGGTGATCCTAACCCCCCTTGTTCTATTGGAAGAATCAACTTATCCCACTTGATCTTTGCCATTTCCCCCTCCCAGATAAAATCATTCAACTCTTTATTAATTACTGTTCACATCTTCTCCTCTGGTTGATAAAAATATGCCTGACTTGTAAATAAAACTACAGGGAATAAAAACATTTTTATGGCTTGTCTCTTGCTATCCATATCTACAAAAAGTGTTTTCAGTTTCTCAGTTTTTGTATAATCTTTTAGTTTCTTCCCACATATCCTTAGCTGTGATAACAATCCTTTTTAACCCATCCTCCTAAATTGTTCATTTTATGGTGTCCCCATAAATACGGATATTGCTGAAACAATTTATGTGTGGGTACATAGTTTACAACTATAGCCTTTATTTTATCTTCATTAATTTTATATCCCCAAAGACTTGAAACTGGCTCAAAATGTTCCACATCTCTGAGATGTCCTTTTCTGTTTTTATCAGGTACAAAATAATATTATCTGCAAATAAAACCAACTTTTCTCGATTACCATACCAATTATATCCTTGAATTTCCGAGTCCCTTATGTTCTTTGCCAATAGCTCTAAATATAATGCAAACAACAAAGGGGAAAGAGGACACCCTTGCCTGGTTCCTCTCTTCAGACACAACTTATTATAGAGGAACCCTCCCACTTTACTTTTTGCCTCTGATCCATCATATATCTTCCTAACTTACCTTAATATTTTTCAGGGAATGTAAATGATTCCATTGCGCTTCTCATAAAATTCCAGCTTACTCTGTAGAATGCTTTCTCTACATCAAGACCCACCAACAGCAGGAGTATTTTCTGTACATTCTGCTTCCTTCGGGATCATCATTGTTCTATTAATATTGTCAAATGTTTGCTTCCCCTCCCCAAAACCACATTCGTCTATATCTATCAATTTTGGAAATACCTTTGCCATTTGTTTAGCTATTATGCACATAAATACTTTATAAACATGGTTTAAAATTGAAATGGGCATATCTGAAGCTGGTTCTGATGCATCTTAACTGCCTTTAAGTATTACAGCCACCACAGATTTCTTCCAGGATGTTGATGCTTTCCATCCTTTTAAAATACTGTTAAACAAAACTTTCCAGATCTTTACCATTTTCTTCCCTCCTAACTTCCAAACTTCCACAGGAAAAGTATCTGTTCCTGGAGACTTTCCTGCAGATTGATTATATGTCACTGCTTTATCTCATCTTCTCCTATCTTAACTTTAATTGTTGAGCCTCATTTATCTCTAACGTTGGCATACTCAAGTCTTCCATAATATTTCCATTTTTGCACTTCCTCGATTTCCATATTTCTCTGCTTTATCCAACTTTTCATAAAGTTTCTAAAATATCTCTCGTACCTCTACAGGACCTCTGTTTATTTTTCTTGTTATAGGCTTCCTAATTTTGACAACAACCCTTTCTACTTTCTGTTGCCCAAGTCATTGTGCTAAAAGTTTTTGTGCTCTAATGTGATCTTAAAGCAGTTGCTTAACAGCAATCTTTCTAAACTCATGCAGATTATCTGGATCCTCCCTTATTTTTTCTTCAGTACAATGCTGTTGTGCTTTTTTTGTTCTGTGAGATTCTTGTTATTCTGAAATACTTCATCCTTTTTCAGTCCTTCTAAATAATTATTGTTACTTCTTAAACATACCTATTTTCTTTTATTTCTACACTAGTTTTAAACTTCACTTCCTTTTTATCCTGCTTACTAGTTAAAACTTCTGAAGAACTTTCTGTCTTCTGTAATAACTCTCAGGTAATTTCCACCACCCATTCCATACATTCCTTTCATTTTAACAGATAGGTGGGGGCTGCGCCACTGTCTCTCATGTTTACTTCATTACCCTGCACTTTTTCTTAGTTATTGGTGCCTAATCTGAAATAGGTAGTGGATGTTTGTCAAAGCTTTCAATTTAATGCACATTACTGTGATATATAATTTCTGTCTAGTTTAGCCCGGTTATTCTACCTTGGGGAATAATGTGTAAATTTTCTCTAAATTCCTACTACTGAATTCATGATTTCCATACCAAATATTTTCATAAATGTACATAAAAATCTACTTTCTTTTGTTATATTTTCCCTTCTACATCCTCTGATACATCCTCACTTTTGCAAATCAAGTTCCAGTCCCCACCTATAAGTAATATTCCCTGTTGAAAGCTGATTATTTTCCAAAAATTTTCTTAAGCTCCATAATGGTAGTTTTAGGCAGAATATCAATACATGCCAGTGTAATTCTTCTCCCTTGCCAGTAGCCCCTTTCTACCACAAATGTACCATTTTTATCTTCTTTCCTCTTCTATCACTATTGGAGCTCCTCTACCAATTAGGATAAGTATTCCCCTCTTCCTTTATCCCTGATATTCTGCTGAATATCCATCCTGAAATAATTTTTAGTGTAATTCACATGCTCAGCTCTTTCCAAACATGTCTCCTTTAGCATTTCTAGTTGTGCTGTGCATTTCTTACTATAATTCAGTACTCTTACCTTTTTGTCTATACATGTGAAGTCATTCAGGTTGCAAAATAATATGCTTACTGTAGCCATTATGATAAGTTATTATACCCATCTATTATATATGTCAGCTTTTTTAAATGTCTGTTTCTTGCTTTTGTGTTACATGCACTGACTAATTTTGGCAAGTTGATTCTTTATACAGTTGTTTCTTGCCATCTCCATTTCAACATATGTCACACTGTACAAGACTTTTTGTTTTAATGAAAACCCTCAAAAAACACACCCCAGAACATATTAAGTTAAAACAAACACACAAAACTGCCTACATCTATGTACATCTTCAAATAATGAAGTTTAACCCTTCTGATAGGAATTGTACCAAATTGACAGCTGCACCCACAGGCATTACCTAACCTGAAATTAACATTATCCATGCTAAAGTACATGTTATAGCCTGTGCTCCTTCTTACACTATCTGTTCTTGTGTTATCTTTACTACCTTCCTAGATGTCATGTCACTTTTACTCTTAAGAAAAAGTACACTTGGCTGTCTTTAAATAAAACTAAATTATACACTGTTCTAGTAAATGCACTGACGTATTTAGGTACCAGGAAAACTGTTATATTTTATTCACTTCCAGTAATTTTAAAGCTTATTTTTGTACCTTTTAATTTTATGTTTCTCTTGCCAAGCAATGCCCAGAGCTCTCAAGATTTGTTGCCTGGACCAGTAGTCAGCTTGTCTCCATGGAAACATTAGAATAGAATGTAAAGCTGCCCACCGCTGCAGACCTCTCAACATACACTGGACATCTAATGTTAAACACTTTTTATTGCATTAACAGTGTTCTTTTATTTTTATAACAGACATCTTTACACAAGAAACATGTTATTGTATTCAACCCAGGGCATTAAGCCAGTTCACCTATACAAAAGTAAGAAAAAAAATCTAAATTCTGCATATATTATAATCAGTGCACTTTTACACCCAACCCCTCATCCCAACAGTCCAATATTACAGCATATTAACTTAACCAAGTTTTTTGTCCCACCTTTCTTCTTTCTTTTACATTGTAATGCCTGCATTAATTAAAACTAAAAAGAAAAAAAATGTGCTTGTTTGCCTGGTTACCATATAACATGTAATTTATACCATGACATGTTTTATATAAATAGTAAGAACAAAAAAGTTTTACTTACAGTTACTCTTTTTTTCTTTTGTTGTCCTGCCAAACATTAATGTCATCAAGTGGGGTATATGCCTTTCAGCTCCCCAAGTTTAACAAAGTCAAAAAAGTCCAGTCTTTCTAAGCCACTTTTTCTTGTAAAGACGTACTTCACCAGCATGACTGATACTTTATAGTCTCACATTTATTCACTACTTTCAGTGTTGTTGGTCTTCTTCTTGTTCACCTTCATCTCCCGACCCCAGATTCTGATTCATGTCCAATGTACTTCTGATTTTTCTAGTCAACTCATATGCATTTTTTCTGTCTCTCGAGCATTGTCCTTAGGACCATTGGAAAGGTTTCACTGGCAAAGTCTCTCTATTGACTTTATTATTAGAAGTATGAGAAGCAGAGTCTTCTGTCTGATGGCTCAATTTTTCTGGACAAACCTTTGTATTTCTTCTTTAGCCTGTTCTGTATCAAAAAATGACTTTGATCCTCCAAGAAAAAACATTCTGAAGACAGCTGGATACAGTAGCTTGAATCTCATACCTGTCTCTCCCCATTCTGATTGCCACAATGAATTTACTTCTCTTCTGCCTAGTGTACAGTGAACATTTTTTCCACAAACACTCTACTGTCTCCAGTTTTTAATACTTTGCCCTTCTGCACAGCTTTATCTGATCAACGCTTTATCCTGGTATGATTGCATCTTTACTAGTACAGGTCTTGGCTTTCTCATGGACAGGTTTGGAGCATATCCATGTTTTGCCCTTTTCATTAACAAATCCGGACATGGAATACCATTCCAGTCACTTATTTGTGCTTTTATAAAATTAATAGTCTGTTCCTTACAGTTTCTGTGATACAGTAGAAAAATCTTAGGTTTTCTCTGCATTTTCTGTACTCTAAGTCTACAGCCCAAAGACATGCTGTAAGTGGATTGGACACTCTAAATTGGCCCTAGGCATGTGTCCGTGCATGTGTGTGCCTTCTGTGGAAGGTTGGGCACTGGGCTGGCAACTCGACACCGTAAAACTCCACTGCCAATCATGAGCGGAAAGGTGATCCACTGTGGCGACCCCTAACCGGGAAAAGCTGAAAGAAGAAGAAGAAGTGTTTCATTCATTTTAATCAGTTCTGAAAACATTTGATTTATTTTTTCCCTCAAATTACTGGAAGCCATCTGTTGTACCAGAGCTGGTGCTTGAACTTCTTTTTGCTGAACAGCTGCAGGATTCTTCTTAGTCAAAACTTTCTCTTCACCTTTTCTAGTTGATTTTCTTTAAGGCTCTTTAAGTTTCTTCTTTGCTTGCATCCTGGCAGTGTACTTACTCGACACTAAATGGATATTACTCCACGTGGTCCTGCAGAGGGGTCCTGGCTACAGAGAACTGAAAGAAGCGACCACTTTCCTGATTTAAGTACTTTTTGGCTTTTTTTATCTGCATTGTCCTCTCTGGCTTTCATTTAATAAGATACAACTGTTTTTTTGCTTTGCTGCTGTATTCTAAACTATCTGCACTTAAAAGTAGTATTTTGGTCGACTCTGGTCGAATATTACTGTTTTTTTGATAATTTAATTGCTGAGGCTGCTCACTAAAGTGTGCTAGCCTGTGTTAATCGTTTTTACTGTTTGCCTGACTGCATTTCTGTGTTCTTCTCTAAAAACAAAACAAAAAAAAGTACTCCTTGTTTTCCCGCCTTTGCTCGACTAGTTAAGACCAGTATACAGGCTTTGCTGTATTCTGGGCTGTGTGTAGTTCCTGTGTTGGCCATTGCCTTACTTGGATAGAAGGAAGTTTCTGAGCTCACCAGTGGGAGTGGGGAGCCTTGAGCAGCCTATCTGTCCCTGGGGAAGTGATCTCAGCACTTGAGCTGTAATTCATTGGTTGCCTTGGACCATTTCCAGCTCTTTTCAAGTTCCCTGTATAAAAATCCGCCTCAGGGCGTTTTTTTGGCTATATACCCAAGCAGAGCTCCACGTGGTCCTGCAGAGGGGTCCTGGCTACAGAGAACTGAAAGAAGCGACCACTTTCCTGATTTAAG
The DNA here is from genome assembly GCF_019279795.1 of Protopterus annectens. Taxonomy (NCBI): domain Eukaryota; kingdom Metazoa; phylum Chordata; order Ceratodontiformes; family Protopteridae; genus Protopterus; species Protopterus annectens. Next base: position 195,412,766 of record NC_056734.1, read on the forward strand.
TACTTTTTGGCTTTTTTTATCTGCATTGTCCTCTCTGGCTTTCATTTAATAAGATACAACTGTTTTTTTGCTTTGCTGCTGTATTCTAAAGTAACTGCACTTAAAAGTAGTATTTTGGTCGACTCTGGTCGAATATTACTGTTTTTTTGATAATTTAATTGCTGAGGCTGCTCACTAAAGTGTGCTAGCCTGTGTTAATCATTTTACTGTTTGCCTGACTGCATTTCTGTGTTCTTCTCTAAAAACAAAACAAAAAAAATACTCCTTGTTTTCCGCCTTTGCTCGACTAGTTAAGACCAGTATACAGGCTTTGCTGTATTCTGGGCTGTGTGTAGTTCCTGTGTTGGCCATTGCCTTACTTGGATAGAAGGAAGTTTCTGAGCTCACCAGTGGGAGTGGGGAGCCTTGAGCAGCCTATCTGTCCCTGGGAGAAGTGATCTCAGCACTTGAGCTGTAATTCATTGGTTGCCTTGGACCATTTCCAGCTCTTTTCAAGTTCCTGTATAAAAATCCGCCTCAGGGCGTTTTTTTTGGCTATATACCCAAGCAGAGCTCCACGTGGTCCTGCAGAGGGGTCCTGGCTACAGAGAACTGAAAGAAGCGACCACTTTCCTGATTTAAGTACTTTTAGGCTTTTTATCTGCATTGTCCTCTCTGGCTTTCATTTAATAAGATACAACTGTTTTTGCTTTGCTGCTGTATTCTAAACTATCTGCACTTAAAAGTAGTATTTTGGTCGACTCTGGTCGAATATTACTGTTTTTTTGATAATTTAATTGCTGAGGCTGCTCACTAAAGTGTGCTAGCCTGTGTTAATCATTTTACTGTTTGCCTGACTGCATTTCTGTGTTCTTCTCTAAAAACAAAACAAAAAAAATACTCCTTGTTTTCCGCCTTTGCTCGACTAGTTAAGACCAGTATACAGGCTTTGCTGTATTCTGGGCTGTGTGTAGTTCCTGTGTTGGCCATTGCCTTACTTGGATAGAAGGAAGTTTCTGAGCTCACCAGTGGGAGTGGGGAGCCTTGAGCAGCCTATCTGTCCCTGGGAGAAGTGATCTCAGCACTTGAGCTGTAATTCATTGGTTGCCTTGGACCATTTCCAGCTCTTTTCAAGTTCCCTGTATAAAAATCCGCCTCAGGGCGTTTTTTTTGGCTATATACCCAAGCAGAGCTCCACGTGGTCCTGCAGAGGGGTCCTGGCTACAGAGAACTGAAAGAAGCGACCACTTTCCTGATTTAAGTACTTTTAGGCTTTTTTTATCTGCATTGTCCTCTCTGGCTTTCATTTAATAAGATACAACTGTTTTTTTGCTTTGCTGCTGTATTCTAAAGTATCTGCACTTAAAAGTAGTATTTTGGTCGACTCTGGTCGAATATTACTGTTTTTTTGATAATTTAATTGCTGAGGCTGCTCACTAAAGTGTGCTAGCCTGTGTTAATCATTTTTACTGTTTGCCTGACTGCATTTCTGTGTTCTTCTCTAAAAAAACAAAAACAAAAAAAAAATACTCCTTGTTTTCCCGCCTTTGCTCGACTAGTTAAGACCAGTATACAGGCTTTGCTGTATTCTGGGCTGTGTGTAGTTCCTGTGTTGGCCATTGCCTTACTTGGATAGAAGGAAGTTTCTGAGCTCACCAGTGGGAGTGGGGAGCCTTGAGCAGCCTATCTGTCCCTGGGGGAAGTGATCTCAGCACTTGAGCTGTAATTCATTGGTTGCCTTGGACCATTTCCAGCTCTTTTCAAGTTTCCTGTATAAAAATCCGCCTCAGGGCGTTTTTTTTGGCTATATACCCAAGCAGAGCTCCACGTGGTCCTGCAGAGGGGTCCTGGCTACAGAGAACTGAAAGAAGCGACCACTTTCCTGATTTAAGTACTTTTAGGCTTTTTTTATCTGCATTGTCCTCTCTGGCTTTCATTTAATAAGATACAACTGTTTTTGCTTTGCTGCTGTATTCTAAAGTATCTGCACTTAAAAGTAGTATTTTGGTCGACTCTGGTCGAATATTACTGTTTTTGATAATTTAATTGCTGAGGCTGCTCACTAAAGTGTGCTAGCCTGTGTTAATCGTTTTTACTGTTTGCCTGACTGCATTTCTGTGTTCTTCTCTAAAAACAAAAACAAAAAAATACTCCTTGTTTTCCCGCCTTTGCTCGACTAGTTAAGACCAGTATACAGGCTTTGCTGTATTCTGGGCTGTGTGTAGTTCCTGTGTTGGCCATTGCCTTACTTGGATAGAAGGAAGTTTCTGAGCTCACCAGTGGGAGTGGGGAGCCTTGAGCAGCCTATCTGTCCCTGGGGGAAGTGATTTCAGCACTTGAGCTGTAATTCATTGGTTGCCTTGGACCATTTCCAGCTCTTTTCAAGTTCCCTGTATAAAAATCCGCCTCAGGGCGTTTTGCACGCTTTTGCGCGGTCGGGCACCTAGCGCAACAGCGGTTATACAGGTGTAAACTATTCTATACAGGTTTTAACTTTTTTTGGCTCCGCCAAGTCTGCTCTTCAATTTTTCCCTTAGAAACTCTATTCAGTCTATCTAGCTGTATATATCAGCACTTGTTTTTCGGAACTTCTATCCTTAGCAAGCACTCATAAAAAAACCAAGCACTCTTACCCTAAAGTAAGCACTACAGGTATCCACTACCCCTGTGAATATCCACTTCCCTTAAAGGCACAACACTCCTTAAAATATTCTAGTATGTCGAGTGGTAGACCACTAGCATCCTCTCTTGTTCAGCTGGTTAATCTGGGAATCTTAAGACAATGTTACAATTGTCTCATGTACACAGACAACCCTCTCCTCCTTCCTACTAACACATATACTTGTGAGAGATGCAACTATATAGCCAGACTGGAGGCTGAACTCTCTCAACTCAGGACTGGCAAGACCAGTCAGGAAGAGATGGTACCCACACCCAAAGCAAAACCAGTCACACATATAACCACCACCAATGCAAACCAAACACATAAAACACAAAGACATACTCGGAGGCTCTTGTAAAAACTTACCAAAACAACAGAGGCCTCCAAAGCAGACACCCAGAAATACACCCCACAAAACACAACACCTACAACACATACCTCAAGCAACAGGTGTGTCACACATTCACAGCCCCTAAGGCAAAATACTATGCCAGAGACATTAGTAATAGGTGACTCTATAGTCAGACACACCGATGTTCCACTTACCAGGCTGAATAAGGAGAGGGTAACGGTGAGCTGCCTATCGGGGGCTAGGATCCGCCACATTACACATGCACTCAGGTCACTCCAAAGCAAGTACAAATATGATTCAGTCATTGTCCATGCGGGTGTGAATGACCTGAGACGTACCTCCCTGGACTACATGAAAAGAGACATTGAGGAGCTCTCCGATTATGTAGCCCAGACTGGTATGACCCTTACCCTGAGCAGCATCCTGCCTTCGCCAAGAATGATGCCTCAGTACAAAGACAAAATGATCAGTTTTAACAATTGGCTTAATCACTGGTGTCATTCTAGGGGGATCCAATGTCTGTCAGCCTGGGATGATATGCTGGACAAGCCACGTTGCTTCGCAAGGGATGGCTTGCACCTGTCACCACTGGGCTTCCGGATACTGGCCAAGGCTCTTGCCACCCCCATAGTGCCTTTTTTAGGCAATGCTCAAAGGACAAATCAACCACCATAAAAAACAAAAATGGAAAAAAATTAAGGGTAATGCTGCTCAACGCCAGAAGTCTAAATCTCAAGATGCAGGCACTCGAAGCACTTCTCAGTATGGAGAACATCGATGTCTGTGCAGTAACTGAAACCTGGTTCAAGGCTCCTGAGAGTACTCCAGCACTACCAGGCTATACCTCATATCATGCATTCCGGCCTCAAGTTCCAGGCCGAACCACAAAGGGAGGGGGAGTGTCCATTTTCATAAAAGACACCTACACCTCTCGATTGGTGGCTGCTCATGAAGCATCAGAAACCATACAAGTTTTACTCACCATAGGTAAAACTGCCATACAACTGGTCGCATCTTATAGAACACCCTCCCAATCCCAGGAATCCCATCAAGCATTCCTGAAAACACTGGAGGATATGAATGTCACACCAAACACCATCATATTGGGTGACTTCAATTACCCCAACATAGACTGGGCCCACTATTCTAGCCCTAACACCCTGGCCCAAAGATTCCTGGAATTCATAAACTCAAATGCTATGGAGCAACTGGTCACCTCTCCTACGAGGAGAGATAATATACTTGACCTGATTATCACAAACATGGGGTCCAAATGCTCCGCACGGATATAAACCCCTCACTAGTAAGATCTGATCATAAACTGATCACGTTGGATGTACATATCTCACCCCCCCCCCAGAACAAAAGACTACAGTGAAAAACTTCTCAAAAGCTGACTTTGAGCTCCTTAAGTCGGAAATGATATCCTTTAAGCCTACTGGGTCAATGGAAACCACATCCCAAAATGCTGAATCCTTCACAAAAGCCTTCTATGGACATCTCCAGGAATGCATGGATCAGGCAATCCCAACTAAAACCAAGACCCTCTCCACCAAGGGAAAACGCCGGTTTGGTGGACCCCGCTATAAACAAACTGTACAACAAAAGAAGGAAGCTGCTGCAGGACAGAGCCAAATCCCACAAGGGAAAGGCTTCCCTGATCAGCACAAGTAAAAAACTACGCTCTCTCATAAAAACATCTAAAGCAAACTTTGAGAAAAAGATTGCCAAGGATACCAAAGACAATCATAAAGCCTTCTTCAATTATGTCAGAACCTTGGGAGGAAATTCTCAGATATGCTCTGAGCTGGTACACAATAACAAAAAATTCACTGACCCTACTGACATTGCCAACATTCTGGCAGATAGGTTCAGTGCAAATTTCTCCCCTTCCTCACCCCCTAAAGATGAAGTAACTATCCCTGCTGAATGTAACCTACCTGTCATCACAGACACACAGGTGAAATCAGCACTCAACAAGGCAAAAAACACAGCATCTATGGGACCCGATGGTCTTCCCGGTTGCGTGTTACGTGAACTCAAGATGAACTAAACCCGCCCCTAAGAACTCTATTCAATCTTAGCCTCACTACAGGATATGTACCTGAACACTGGCGCACAGCAACAGTGGTCCCACTCCATAAAGGGGGAAATTCAACTGACCCAGGTAACTACCGCCCCATAAGTTTGACCAGCCTGATCTGTAAGGCTATGGAAAGGATCATCATGGAACTCATAAATGGCGACATTGGTGATCTGCAGACCCTTGATCCCACACAGTTCGGTTTTGTAAAAGGCAGATCCTGCCTCTTAAACCTGGTTGACTTCTTTGAGACAGTCACTAGTGCCATCGATGAGGGCAAGGCTGTCCACACTGCCTATTTGGACTTGGCTAAGGCCTTTGACACAATACCACACTCTGGCATCATCGACAAGCTCAGCAGCCTAAATGTAAATCCATATGTCACAAGATGGGTAGCAAATTGGCTAAAAACAGAACCCATAAGGTTAAAATTGCTGGAGCCATGTCAGACTCAAAACCCGTCACAAGTGGTGTCCCACAGGGCTCAGTCTTGGGTCCACTCCTATTCGGCATTTATTTTTCAGATGTGAAAGCAAACATGGAAGGATTATGGCTGACAAAGTTTGCAGATGACTGCAAACTGGGAGCCATAGTGGATTCACCTGCTGACACACACATCCTACAGAAAGGTCTCACTGAAACGGACAACTGGTGCGGAATCATGGCCTCAAACTTAACGCCAAAAATGTATAGTCATCCCCTTTGGGAAAAACAAAGTACCCACAAACTATCACGTAGACAATAACCCACTGAATACAGAAGATGTAATCAGAGACCTGGGGACTCAAGTCGATAGTGACCTCTCCTTTGACAACCATGTTGCCAAAGTGGTCAGAAAGACTTTCTACCTAGCCCATCTCATCATGAAGGGATTCTCATCCAGATCAAAGGAGGTCATTGTACCTCTGTATTCCTCCCTCATCAGGCCCATGATCGAATATAATGCTCCATTTGGGATGTATCTCACCCGGCACATGCAGCAACTGGAAAGACCCCAGAAGTACCTCACCAAGAGGATCATAGGTCTAAAACATGTGCCTTATCCAGCTAGATTAAAGAAACTCCAGCTCTATTCAGTAGCATACCGCCTGCTCAGAGGTGATTTGTGCCTAACATACAGGGCCATGTCCAACCAGGAATTGATGGACATGCTTCATCTCAAAAAATCCAAATCCACCAGAACCACACGAGCTAAAGATTTCAACCTCTGCACAAATATGAATAGAACATGCTGGAGGGATAGATTCATAACACAGAGGTTACCCATACTCTGGAACAAAATCCCAGTTCACGTGAGACAGAGCCCTTCATTGGCACTGTTCAAGAAAAATCTCGATGCATGGATGGGAGATCGCAAGTTTACCCCGGGAGTGACCTCAGTGTCACTACTAGACAGAGGTATAGTTTACTAAATAATGGGGTTCCACGTGTCACTACTAGAGAGGCGCAACTACATAGTATGGGGTGGCGTAAAGCCACATCACTGTTGGCTAGGCTTGTAAATGCCCCCGGGCAGATAGCCTAGTACACTACTATGAAACTATGAAACTATTACTAAAACTGTCAGAATTAATAGCCTTTCTCAGTTTGTTGTTTCACACTGGGAGAGCTGAAGTTATTCTGTTGATCAGTGCACAACCATCTTGGAAGAATCAACAAATAAAAGCATGTTGAACCAAAAGCAATAAGAATAAAAACACACTAAAGTGCAAACCACATCAGCTTGACAACTTTTAATAGTAAAATTCGCAACCCCATGAATTTTATTATTAAACACTGTCAAGTCAATATGGTTTGCATTTTACCATGTTTTTGTTTTTATTATTATTCTCTTTTCATCTTTGGTACTGTGGGGAAACTGTTCAATATGATAAGTAATTTAATGGCCTAAAATACTTCTTTAATACTTCTTTAATGCGTTGACAATAAGCTTGAATTGAAAATGATTTGTATTTCACTAGAATATATTTTTTTCATTTTTAACATGCCGTGCTTTCATTAGGGCTAAATTCATAGGTGTGTTACTTTGAGATTATATTTATAGATTTAAGTGTGTTCTCTAGCTGACCATCCTGTTATTCCCTAAAAGTTTCATAATAAGATGTCAGATGGGAGATCTTTCAGAGATGAAGCCAATAGCTTTAGTATGTGCATTTACTGCTATAGTCCGACATTTTGCTTATACTCTGGTTTTATTGGTGGTGCTCTGTTGAACTTTTACTCACTATGCCAAATACAACAGTGGTCTTAAATACTACTTTCATGAATGCAATATACATTAGAAGTAAAAATCCTTATTTTTCCTTAATACAGATAATTATTTTTGCCGGTGGACTTAGGATTCCAACCCCAGTCTTAGACTTATGAGCAAACCACTAGCTATGTGCATTTTTATCTGAGGACAAAGATATTTTATTTTGAGAAATGTGCTATAAGGTTCATAGCTAGGCTAACTGCCCTTGTGGACCATTTTAAGCCTAGCCAATTATCCCTTGTGAGGATCGAACCAAGCACTTTGTATTTGTAAGGTAAATACCTTAACCATTATGCCAAACTCCCACATAGTTATGGTTACATAGAAATGGTCTTTTATTGCTAGGCACCATCAGTAGTCTTATATAGCCATTTGGATGCTCTGAGTTTGTCATTCATTTCACACAAAAATGTATATTTTGTGTTTTTGAAGCTGACACACTCATTATATATCTGAATCATATTTGTTGTATGTTCTTATGAAAAATAATATTCTTTTTTACAGGAAAATGTAATATTCAATGTCATTTTATACGTTAGATGTAAAATGCACATAGGTTCATAGGCAAGTACTAGGCTATCTACCCTTGTGGGTCATTTTAAGTCTAATCAACTTTACCTTTTGGTACTTAAATTAACTTATTGCATTTGGTGTTAGATTGACCTTACCTATTCTATGGTTGATAATTATATATTGCCTGTAATGAGAATAACTGAGATCATACATAAATAACTTGAAGGGACCCATGGATAGGGTAAAATGTTTAGGAGCTGCCTCTGTCCATTATTACTACAGGTGGCAGTTCTGGGGTAAATTTTCTATTACCCATCCATAGATCCAAGTTGTGCTTGAATGTGGAGAGGGATGAGCTTTGTTTTACGTGGATGGGGATTCTGTTCCAGAGATGGTATCCTTTGTGAGATGTCCCTCCTAATTGTTGTGTTGATGTTATAGTAGAGGTTTACAACCCTGGATTAAGTATTTCTGATGCCATTTGACTTGCTGATGTGCTGTTGGTATATCAGTATTGGGCCACGGGATGCCTTGTATACCAGACACCAGTCACCTCTTAGCAGTCTGTAGGATACAGAGTATATTAACAGGGCTCGGAGTTGTTCCTTGTAGAATATATTGTTTAGACCTCATATCCCATTATTCCACTTGATACATGTGTCTGGACAGATAAATGCCAAAGGGAACATTATACTCAATGACTGGCTTAATGAGGGCTGAGAAGAGAGGGACAGTGACATCTCTAGATCTACATGCAATCCCTATGATTATAAGTTGTGCAACACAGAAGGACATTCTTACAACAGTGGGCACATGTGAGTCGGAATTTAGGTCACTGTCCATACAACTTCCCAAATCCCAAACAAATGGGGCAACTCTTAGGGAGGGGCATATTTTCAATGGTAGTTTCCAGAGTAGATGGTTTCTTAAAAGATGCAGTAATGCATTTTTGGCATTTAGTTTCAGCCCATGATTTTAGCATCAGCTACTTGTATGAGAAAAGCCATCTTGCAGGATGGCTAAGTCATTTGGGATTCAGTGACTGCTACTAGCTTGCAGTCATCTGCAAACTTAACCAGCCAGAGCCCTTTGGTATTGGCTTTTACTTCAGAAATGTAGATACCAAACAGGAGAAGTCCCAGCATCAAACTCTGTGGGACTCCACTGGCGATTCTTTGTGGAGGTAGCTTCCACTATTTTGATCTCCTGCATCCTATCTGTGAGCCAGTTGGCAATACAGTAGATAATGTAGGCATTTATTCAGCTTTTCGACTATGCCCAAGTGGGGGATTGGGTCATTAACTTTGGCCAGGTCAAGGTGTGCAAGTGTGTACCATTTTTACCTTCATCTATTGCTTTGTTGATCCTTTCAAAAATGTAATAGGTTGGGTAAGCATGGCATGCCCTTGATGAATCCAAACTGAGATGAGTCCAGTATTTGGAGATTCCTTATATCATTATTGATTAGTTTCATGATAAGTCTTACCAAGGCTTTGCATATGAGACTGATCAGACTTATGGGCCTGTAATTCTCTGGATCTGTGGAAGGTGCTCCCTCATGCAGGGGAATGACTATAAATGTTATCCACTTGCTTGGTGCAAAATATGTATGATGGTTAAGGTTGTACAGAGTTGTGTTGGGGGGCTAAATTGTGCTTTATACTACTTAAAATGTATAGTGAAATATTGTCAGGATCCACTGATGCAATATTTTTAGCTTTTAGGTCTTGGTCTTGTGTGATATGAGGAGGTAATTCAATTTCAGGTACACCTTGTGGGACAGACAGAGGGGATAAAGTTTGAGATAAATTTATTGGCCAGCAGGTTCGCTATATCTTCAGCTTCACTGTAGGTAACATTGTTCACTATCACCTTAATGCATTGTGCTTCTGAGATTATGAACAAATAAAAAAGGCCTTGTGACTGACTTTGGCTTGGGTGGCTGTTTCAGCTTCAAACTTCTATTTGATGGATTTTATTAAGCTCCTGAGTTATTTATTTCATTGACAAGGGGTCTATTATTCTGGGAATTACTCTTCTTAGTTTTGGTCAAAATTCTCTTCCTCTTATTGAACAGCTTGTTTATATTGGTGCTACTATGAGTCTTGTCTCTGGGATTTGCCCTTTCTTGTTCTTACAAGCTATGTATGCAGCTGTTTACATGCTGGTATAGAGAGGTGGCATATGTTTCTGTGTAGTCAGCAGTTAGCTTGGCTTGGTGGGGATTTTATGCTCGACAATGTATCACTTTAGGTAGTTTATGTCAGATAAATTTCTAAAGGTACCATTGGTGGAAGGGGTCTCTGGTTTCAATTCTATTTTGAAGGACGCAGCTTTATGATCAGAACTAAAAAGTGACAAAAACACACAAGGGATGGTGCAAGATGCCCCATATTAGTAGGGATGATATCTAAGATGGCATTCCCTTAGTGGGTATGCTCCCGGACATTTGTATTGACAAAGTCCAGTAATCCCTGTGCTTGTGCACTAGTGGTAGTGTATGTTTCCCAGTCTATAGTTGGATAAGTCAAATCACCTAGGAGAATAGTTTTCGGTTTAATACTGAGTGACTCCATTTCCTGTAGACAGGCATTGTGGATTTCTTGGGTCATAAAGGGAATTCTATACCAAGCTAATATATAGTATGGGAGCTTTCTGATGGTTATTTGCACATGAAGAAGCTCTAGTGCAACATGCTGCTTTACCAGCCTTAATCTGAGTCTCATCTGCATGAAGATGGGAGCAGCCTGAGTATTCTCTACAGTTTTAAACCATGTCTCAGTCATCAAGCACATTTGCTTCATTCAGGGTGAAGAGGGCTTTTTTAGGACCCTAGCATTGATCAACACCTTCATATTTTACTTTTCTTGCTTTGTTATGTTGGTAGATTTATCAGGCTGGCATTGCCTTAAAAAAGCACTATGGGGATGGACAATATCTTTGCTAATAATCAAAACCTTAGAGTGGGCAGATGCAGGCCATTTCTGACAAAGCAGACTGGCCTGATGCTCATATCCTCATATGCTCATATGCTGACAAATGTTAGCCCCCTTTCAAATTACACCAAAAACTAAGGCAATTATTGAAGTTGATTATTTTTTTCTCATATTGAGGCATCATCTTTGGAGAAGGTAGCATGCTGCTTATTGCTAGACTCATGCCTGCCTGGGACACACATTCTGAAAGCTCCACCATGTCTCCCTTTATATAGTCTAGGGAGGTGCTCTGAGAGATATGCCCATATCTGAGATTCTGTCTTCTGTTTTTCTTAAAAGGATGCTACACTATGAAAAATAAAATGGAAGTCGAATCTGCAAGGGTTGTGTCTTGAAAATGTTATATAATTTTGACACAGTAGAGAGATATTGTCATTTGAAGTTAGGATATAATTCAGGCCAGAATTTTTTTTATAAAATGACAAAGTGCAACTATTGCAAAACAGTCAGTTAAAAAGAGATTTTAGACCGAAAAGGAATAGGCAGTTCTATGTAAATGTTATTTTTTTTCATTATATGTATATACTGCAGCATTAAATAACACCAAAACTACATTTTCATTAAAATTCAAGATGTAGCTGTTCCCCTTATCTTTGAGGGTATGAACCCAGACCAGTGAAGTTTTATATTATCCAAAAACTATGAGGTCAGATCATCCAAAGGAAAACTTTATTTTAACTTTTCTTTTAGGTGCTCATCTTACAAGCCTTTTCACAGTACATCAACAGAAAGAGCAGCACCTAATATACTACCCTTGATTAAAACCCAATCACATAATTAAATACTTAATTAGATAAAAATCTTACAATTACATTCTACATTAAGACCTTTAGGAACCAGCATGTCATATTTTAATATAAGAGTTGATTCTTTGTATAACAATCTATTTTTAATATCTAAATTATCAAATCAGTCATCAAAAGTTTGATCTAAAACAGTAGCTTGTAGCTGTTCCCCATCCATATAGTGGCGAGTCTTAAAATGCATTGCAATAGGACTTTCTACTTTAGCTTTCCTTATATCCCTCAGATGTTCCTGTAATCTTACTTTGAATGCCCCTTTGCTCTCCCCTTATTAGATGGGCATTTCAAGGCATAGACTATTCCCTCTGTATCACAACTATAGTTGCCTTGTATATTATATTTCCTCCCATTAATTCTACTGAAACCTTTCACTAGGAGGTAAAACCTCCATGGACAAACATATCTCTAATATTTCTCCCTCTTTTGTATAAAATAACTGGCACTTTAACACATCACCAAAATCTTTGTGTTTAACCAAAAAACCCCAATAATATTTCACCAGGTTTACTACTTCCATACTAAAAGGACAGTAGGAACTATATGTAGTAACAAAAAATATTTATTTTTACCCTTATTTTCAAATGAATGCCTCTTGTTTAAATGGGAATCATAAATACTTTCACCTTTCTTTATTTTAAAAATCTTAACATTTCTTACCAAATTTTCTTTCTCAAACCCTCTTCTAATTAACATATCCATTGTAAGTTGCAATTCTTCATGAAGATCTATATCATTTATTTATTTATTTAACATTTGTTTGCCAGGATAGTCCGACTGAACAAGTGTCCATTTTCAGCGGAGTCCTGGGGAGAAAAACTCCATAAGTCTACAAAGAGAAGAAAAAAGTACAAGAGAGACATTACAGAGTAGTAGAATACAGATTGTAGACTTTACAGCCATTAGTATACAATAAGAGGATATTCCCCCTTTTGGTTGAAAATGCAAGTGTACAAAATATACAATGAGAGTAGATAATAACCTGGTAGAGCATTGCAATATATTTCACAATTGAATAAGAGTATATAAATGTTCAAGTTTCCATATATACATTTAACCAAATATACATATAAGAGCACATACACATATATACATACATGCACTAATATATAGGTTATTGCGCACACATGGATAGGTATAGTTAGATGTTGTTTGTGCATCATTATTACATAAACGATGCAACCTCAAAAACTCACCATGAGTTAGGGATAACAATGTATGTGGGGGTGACAGCTCCCTCCATTTATATATATATATATATATATATATATATATATATATATATATATATATATATATGTATATATATTTCACATGTATTAACCGGGTTGGTCCAACTGAGCACAGGTCCAGTTTCAGTGGACACCTGAGGAGAAAAACTCCAGCAAAATGTACAAATTATTCAATTACACAATTTCTCAAAACTGAGTAATAACAGGTATATAATAATCACAAAACTGAGTAATAGAAAAACAGAGAAAGTAACAAGTCTAATATGAAATGTAGTAAAGTTAGTATGCTATTTACAGTATATACATAGAGGACTTGTAACAAGTAATACAGAAGACAGACTCTTGTATATTAGGCAAAAATTAGTGATAATATACCATCGACTGATTTTTATTTTTAAGTAATAGGTGTCATATGTTTAAGGCATGACTGCAAGAGGTTTACTCTAGGAAGTGAAGCGAGTGGCAGATCCAAATTAAGTAGGGTTCTGACAGAGCCATATTCATAACTTACAGAGGGAACATCTTAATTCTTTTTTGAAGCTGTTTGTGTTTAGAATGCTATACAAGGTGAACAAGAGATTGTTCCAGAAATGAGAGACAGAGGATTTATATAAAATGTTGCTGTTTTGTTGGATTTGTATGTTAGTAGAAGGAATTTATCAGTACTTCACATTGGGAGTGGTGAGTTATAGTTCACAGTGGGAGTGGTGAGTTATAGTAAGTAAATATTGATTACCATCATCACATGTTCTATATATTCTAGTATGTATACTTTCACCAGCAACCCATTCCAGTATAACATCTAAGGATGCTACCTTCTGGCCTACTTTTAGGCCATCAAAACACAGATTAAAACTATTATTCTGTAGACAATGCATACAATCTTTCACTAATTCCTGTCTTCCCTGACATATAAATATTAGGTCATCTATATATCTAAACTACCCAACAATATGTTTCTTAAAAAATCCATACTATACATGGGGGCAAAAGGTCCCCCCCCCCATGGCACTGCCCTGCAGCTGTTGGTACAACTTCCCATTAAATTAAAAAAATAGACCAACTCTATAACAGAAGATGACACTAGACTCTCACCAAGAAAAAACAAAACAGCTTCAAGTCCAAAACCATGCTGGATATTACTACATAAACTAACTACATCTGTTGTAATCAAATGCATATTTTCACCCCAGGTAATATCAGATATTTTCTCTAAAAAAAAAATCAAAGGTATCTTTTATATAAGATCTCAATTTTACTACTGAAAACAATAAATAATTATGTAAAAAAGCCCAATTTTGAGTGTAAAATAATTACACACAGATATAACTAGGTGTCTTGGAGGATTAAACAGGTCTTTATGTATCTTTGGAAGGCAATAACAATAATCCATAGTGCAATTCTCAGAATTAAACCTTTTTTTTCAATATCACAAAAATATCCAAGTCTATAGCCCTTACTCATTAATTCCTTAAACTCAATTTGTGAAGTTACATATTTGCACGTTTCTACTGTTCTATAAAACTCATTTTCAAAATGTTGAAAACACATTTTAAATACTGTGAAAAATACATAACAACCAATTTGTTGTCCTTGTGTTGGACAATTTGTTAATTTAGATATAAAAAAAAATAGATAGGTTCCTAAAGGTCTTAATGTAGAATGTAATTGGATTTTTTTTATCTAATTAATTAGTTAATTAAGTATTTAATTATGTGATTGAGTTTTAATCAATGTTAGTATTAGATGCTGCTCTTTCTGTTAATGTTATACTCTGAAAAAGCTTGTGAATAGAGGCACTAAGAAGTTAAAATAAAAGTTTTATGTTATGCCAGTAACATTCCCTCTAAATTTCATGAATACATCTTGAACTATTTTGGAGGTAGAGGCTTTTAAATTCAATAAAAAAGGAAATTTAGCCAATATTATGTGACAGACTCTGCAGTTAAGAGGTTACTTACTGTATATTTATTGACGTTTGAAAAAAAAAATCACTGCCACTCAATGTGTGTTTGTGCCTGAAGAACAATTGAATCAAGCAATATCAACTGGAAAGTAAAAAGTTAAAAGGCATTTTTTTTTTTTGGGGGGGGGGATAACTTGGTGTTAACTACTCTTCTTTCCTTAAAAAAAATTGTGTCGTAGCAGTTAGTATTGTTGCTTCACAGTGCACAGTGCTTAGTTCTCCAGTTCAGTACTCTGTTGGGGAACCTTTTGAGGAGAGCTTTTAAACTTTTCCTCTGCATGCATATTAGTCAGGTGCTTCAGTTTCCTTATACAGCCTAAAGACATGCCACAGGTGAACTGATCATCTTTCTCAACTGTCTATAGTTGTGCATGTCTGTCTTTACATCATATGATAAAAGTATTCACATCCTAACAAAAATCAAGGTTCCCTGCTGATGCTTAACTGCCAAGCAATAAAAAATACTTCCTTGGCATACTTTCAAACACGTACAACTGGCCATTATTGTGTGCATAACTGGCTACTCTACTGCAAATAAAGGATCCCCTTTGAGGACATATATAGCAGATGCTGCAGGGATTACACCAACTTAAATTCTCAATCTGCAAGACAGATACTTATCCTTGACCAAACAGAGCCTCAAGCTACTACACTATAGAGCAAATTAACAATTCCAGGGATAAGTAGGCTTATGACTCTGGAAAATGTTATCCTGGTGTTGGGCACTTATGAAAATATTGCTCTTTTGTAACTGCTCCAGTATCTTGAAAGATTAGTGCTGCCATGATTTTGCTGGGGAGTCAGCACCAGTATTGCCATTACTACTTTTATAAAGGACATAAAATGGAATTGTGACAATGGCACTTATGTTCATCATATTGATCACTGCTGCAGTAACCTTAGCTATATGGGTTGTATCCTCCCAAGGATAGAACAGCCAGCCAGCTTCCAAAGCTTAAGGCCACCTTTCATGCTCAAAAATGTCAGGCAGCTCAAGCTGAGCTTAATAAAAGATAAGTTTGAGTCCGAAGCCCTTCAGAGCTTTACTGCCATAAAGAATACAGTGCTGTGAGGCTTTCGAGGATCAATGGTCATTTTTTGCTTTCTTTTGCTGGGGCTTCCATTTTCTTAATTTTGTTGATATTTTATTACTTTCTTATTTGGGAAAGTTATTTTAAAGCTAGGAGTGTTTTGTTTTAATGGACTGTCTTGAGACTGTAAAATACTTTTAAATGTAACACTTCAGTGAAAGAACTGTGTTTATTTTTTTTTGTGGGGCTGGCATAGTGTTTAAAAGTGCTTTTTACTGTGTTTTTTTCTGTCAAAAAGGTAAATTTTGTGCACTGGTAGTGTTTATTTACAATTGCTCTTTGTCTTTCCAGGAAAGAGGCACCATTTTTGACTTGACCATGGAACTACTGGTCCGATGGTCAGTCCTCTTCCAGCCACACAAAAAAAAAAAGCAAATAGCCTTTGCCACCACAGCAGGCTAGCAATTTGCCTCACCCACAGATGGATGGCTCTCCTGTGGCCATTTGTACCTCAGACACTCGTATGTTACCCTGGATCCCTCTGTTGTAGCAACTACAACCACTAAGGATTGGGGGTTAGCCATATCCTCTGCAGATATTGAGGTCCACTCAATAGGTAAAGGGGAGACACTGTTTTGGTCCTGTGAGAGGGAACATGAAATATTTCCCTGTTATGTCAGAATGTTGTGCCCATCCAAGGGAAGCAGCTGCTGCCATTAGTAACATGGTTGGTTGGATCCATTTTTTCCTGTCAAAATAAAACTGAAAACCAAGCACTTATCTACTCTTCTTCAAATTTCTTTGGATAGGAGCAGTTTATTGGGTCTGACTCAGGGTCTTATTCAGGCTATTTATCCTTCTTGTAAAGTATTGTCTGGGAAAAGAAAGAGGGATCCCTATTTTCCTGAATAGATTCAAGATTCTGGACAGTTACAGTTTTCTCCTCAGATTTCTGATTCAGGCTCAGAGGAGAGCTGAGTTTCTGATTCCCCCTGAGAGGAGTTCTTTCTCTGAGACTATTGTTAGAATGTACCAGCGTTGTCAGTGGGACAGCACTGAGGTTTCTCAGTCCCTCAGACAATACTCTTGAGTTGTTACAGAAGGATTTTTCAGAGCCAACACCCATTCCTCCTGTTGATGTGTTTGTGTGTGTTACTACCTGCAATTTCCCTGATAGTCAGCCAGCAGCCCCTAAAAAGGCAGATGGGATATATAAAGTTGCTGAGTCTCAGCCTTAAAAAGGCAGATAAGATACATAAAGTTCAGTCTTTTAAACTTGTATATACTATTCTCAAACCTGACCTAGCAGCTATATCTTTAGTCGGTCCCACTTCTGCTAAGCACTTAGTTAACTCCAATCCTACTCTTTCTGATAAAGATAGGAAAATTATTGATAGGTATGGAAAAACAGTGTATACTTCTGCAACTTTGATTTTCAGAATTTTGAATCGTTAGCCTCATACGTTAAAATTTGTTCTGACAAATTGTGAAAGTATAAGGAAAGCTTTATCTGCAGTTTCTTCTTGTGAGGAAACATCTGTTTTAAATAACAGTTTCCTCTACTGTACAGACTACTCATTGTTTGCAGAGTGTATGACTCTGTTGATGCTTCTTCCAGGGCTATGGCCACTGGTACTGTTTTGAGGAGCTTTGCATGGGTGCATTCTCAGAACACCCGCAGATGCTGTTAAAAATTACATTTTAAATTCTCCCCTGGAAAGAGATTTAATGTTTGGCCCATCGGCTGCGGAGGTGATCAAAATGTGTGATGAAAGCAGCAAGCTGCTACAGGGAATCTCTTAAGATTTTTCAGCCCTCCTTTTCCAAATTGTTCAACAGATTTTTTTTTTTATATTCTCATCCAGTTATTGCAAAAAACAAAACAAAACCCCCCAGAATGAACAGTCTCTAAATTCAGGCAAACAGGACACAGCAAATGGCTTACAAAAAGAAGTCTCAAACCTCCAAAAACCAAGGACAGTGCAAGTCTGAATAACTATTTTAGAGACTGTTGTGACCTCCTTCCACCCTGGCCTCTTTATTCTTCCATAAAGTCTGAATCTCCATTTTTCTCATTGGCAAAAGATTGTTTCAGACAAACGGGTTCTGAAAATCCTTCATCAAGGTTACAGATGGCATTGGGAGGAAATTACTCCTTTCTGGGAGGGGGGGGGGGTCATTCATCAGTCGCCATATCAGATGCTTTTATTTTCACCTGTTCTTCATCACATGCTGCCCAAAGGAGTGAGAGGACCAGTTCCTCCTTCTCAGGTGGGGAAGGATTTTTATTCAGGAATGTTCCTAGTGTGAAAGAAAATGTTTGGAGAACAGTTCTTTCTTTTCTTAACCTGTTTGTCATAGTGCTCAAATTCAAAATGTTGTCACTTCATAACCTGTTATGTCTTCTTCCTCTTTCAAGTTTCCTGGTAACATTAGACTTAAAAAGATGCTTATCATCACATCCCTATTCATCCAGACTTCAGATATTTCTCGAGGTTTTAAGATAAAAAGGTCATGTTACCAGCCAGAACTCATAAAAATCAAAAACTTTAATTTAAAAAAACTAAAATCCAAGCTCAGAGTTTAAGCCCCAAGGATAACAAAGTAAAAACTTGCACATAAATTTGAGAAATCCAAAACAAGACAATGGACAAGCATTTTCAAGTTAATCAGCCTTCTTCAGATCTTGTTGTTTCCTGTTCCTTTGGAGCCTTTTAAAGGGTAATCACCAAATGAAAAATCTTCTCATCAGTCTCTGCCGTCTAAGTTCCAGTTTTAAAGGGACCACACCATTAAGTCCAGGCTCTTTGTCTGCTTGTAACCTGGCTATCCATCACATTTCCATGTACTCAGTGTGATTGGATATATCCCCTCCCCTCAAATTATCTGTGACAAGGTGGATTGCCATGAAGCAAAATTTATGTGTTGGATTATGTATAACATGTCGGGCTAACACATTTCGTTTCTTCTTTAGATGTATATCACTTAAGTGATGAAGAATATACACTTTAAATGCTTTGTTAGTTTTTCCAGTGTAGAAACAAATACATTGTTCACATAGTGGCAAATAAACTAGATTGCAAGAAGTACAGTGCACATAGAGTTCAAAGCCAGGTTACAAGCAGACAAAGAGCCTGGACTCAATGGTGTGGTCCCTTTAAAACCAGCACTCAGAAGGCGGAGACTGATGAGATATTTCAAGTGGTGATTACCCTTTAAAAGGCTCAGGAAACAGCAGGATCTGAAGAAGGCTGATTAAGTTGAAAGCACTTGTCCGTTGTTTTGTTTTGAATTTCTTAGATTTACTTGCAAGTTTTTACTTTGTAGTAACTACAGAGGGATTAAACTGATCAGTCACAGCATGAAGTTATGGGAAAGAGTAGTGGAAGCTAGGTTAAGAAGGGAGGTGATGATTAGTGATCAGCAGTATGGTTTCATGCCAGGAAAGAGCACTACAGATGCGATGTTTGCTTTGAGTGTTGATGGAGAAGTACAGAGAAGGTCAGAAGTAGTTGCATTGTGTATTTGTGGATTTAGAGAAAGCATATGACAGGGTGCCTAGAGAAGAGTTATGGTATTGTATGAGGAAGTCAGGAGTGTCAGAGAAGTATGTAAGAGTGGTACAGGATATGTACAAGGGTAGTACGACAGCGGTGAGGTCTGCGATGGGAGTGACGAATGCGTTTAAGGTGGAGGTGGGATTACATCAAGGATCAGCTCTGAGTCCTTTCTTATTTGCAATGGTGATGGACAGGTTGACAGAAGAGATCAGACAGGAGTCCCCATGGACTATGATGTTTGCAGATGACATTGTGATCTGTAGTGAGAGTAGGGGACAGGTGGAGGAGACCCTGGAGTCGTGGAGATATGCTCTAGAGAGAAGAGGAATGAAGGTCAGCAGGACTAAGACAGAATATATGTGTGTGAATGAGAGGGAGGATAGAGGAATGGTGAGGATGCAGGGAATAGAGGTGGTGAAGGTGGATGAGTTTAAGTACTTGGGATCAACAGTTCAGAGTAATGGTGAGTGTGGAATGAGAGGTGAAGAGAATACAGGCAGGATGGAGTGGGTGGAGAAGAGTGTCAGGAGTGATTTGTGACAGACGAGTACCAGTAAGAGTGAAAGGGAAGGTCTACAAGAGGGTAGTGAGACCAGCTATGTTATATGGGTTGGAGACAGTGTTAATGACAAAAAGGCAGGAGTCAGAGTTTGACGTGGTAGAGTTGAAGATGTTAAGATTTGCACTGGGTGTGACGAGGATGGACAGGATTAGGAATAAGTATATTAGAGGGTCAGCCCAGGTTGAAAGGTTTGGAGACAAAGCCAGAGAGGCAAGATTACATTGGTTTGGACATGTGCTGAGGAGGGATGCAGAGTATATTGGGAAAAAGATGCTAAGGATGAAGCTGCCAGGTAACAAGAAAAGAGGAAGGTCTAAGATAAGGTTTATGGATGTGGTGAGAGAGGACATGCAGGTGGTTGGTGTGACAGAGCAAGATGCAGAGGACAGGAAGAAATGGAAACAGTTGATCTGCTGTGGCGACCCCTAACTGGAGCAGCCGAAAGAAGAAGATCCTTCGGACTTAAACTTTGAGCTTGTATTTTATTTTTCTAATTAAAGTGTTTGATTTTAACAGTTCTGCCTGGTAATAAGACCTTTTTATCCTAAGCTGTTATTCTCATTCTTACAAGGCTTGTTTTCAGTGAAACCAGTATGTTTTATTTCACTATAATTTCTTAAGGTTTTGTGTACCTGGATCACATTAGCAGGTCTCTGCCTTACTCTTTGGACTATTCACTGCAGTAAGAGTATTCCTAAAGTGTCTAGCTCCAGTTATAGCTCACTGCAGGCTACAGGATATGTACTGTTTTTCATAGTTAGAAGACTTGCTTATCTTTACAGAGTGTTGTTCCAAAGTGTCAGGAATCTCTGTCTTGAGTGAGAGATTTCTGACACAGCTGGGATTCCAAGAGAACATTCAAAAGTATTTCTTGACTCCCTCACACAGGATTGTGTTCCTGGGTTGTCAACTAGACACCCCAGTTCAAAGACCTTTTCTTCCACGGGAAAAAACTAGGGCTTTATTTAGATCTATTTCTAATGTGTTCTACTCGGGCTGTGGTCCATGTGAGGGAATACCGCATGATTTTTGGGTCTTATGGCATCTATGATTTTCATGGTATCCCAGTTGAGACTCCACATCAGCAATATACAGTGGTATCTGAAATCTCTTTGGACTCCGCATCAACACCCTTTATCTTTTTAAATGCTTGTGCTGGGGTTTGTCAGAAGAGAAATCTTTTGGTGGAGACAACAAATATAATTAAATCAGTCTCACCTTCTCCCTCCCTGCTCTAAAGCAGTCAGTCACCATAAATGCTTTGGACTTTGCTTGGGCAGCAGTTTCAGGAAGGATAAAAGTGCAGGGCATGTGGAACATCAAGGATGGATGCATATAAATATCAAGGAGGTGCTTGCCCTAATCAAGGCATTCAGCTCTCTAAACCATATCTGGCCCCCAGATCCCTTCAAGTGATTACAGACAATGCCACAGTCATGTGGTGCATCAGCATGCAAGGGGAGACTAGGTTATACCTCCTTTGCAGACTAGCCATATTAGTTTGGGATATAGCTTCACAGCACAGTCTTACTCTACATGCATCATGCATTCCATCAGAATAAAACTGTGGCAGAAACAGGGCAGACCCTCATAAATGTAAACTTTATCAGGGGTTTTCCAAGATTTGATCCATCTGTGTGAAGTTCCTCAAGCAGACCACTTTGCCTCCTCTCTGAGCAATTAACTGGTAAGATTCTGTTCCAGGACTCCATGCAAGAAGATATGGAAGACAGATGCCTTTTCTTTTCCGTGAACAGGAATGTTCCTGTATGCTTTTCCATCCTTTCCACTAACATCCAGGAACTTCTGAAGATTTAGAAAGAATCCCTTAAGATCACCATGTTGACTACCTTCTTGCCCAAGCAAAATCACCAGGGACAATTACCACAAGTTTCCTCACACACTGGATCTACACACACAAACCCTATCAATCATCTTAAATTGACTGCTGGATAATAGAGCCTCAATTCCTTTTATGCACCTGTTTATTGAGACATGTAGCAGGTATTAATGGAGGCAAGAAAGCCTGCTACTAGAAAATCATATATTAGCAAATGGGAAAGGTTTTGTAGTTGGTGCCAACAACATAATCAGCACACACTCAGGGCTAGTTGTCCTCTTATTTTACAATATTTGTGTGAGTAGGGCTAGTTGTCCTCTTATTTTACAATATTTGTGTGAGTTACTGTTCTATAGCCTTTCTTATTCCTCTGTCATGATACATTTTTCAGCCATTTCAGCATGACTACCCATGTATCTTCATCTTTCAATGCAGTCTCATATCAAAATGTTCTTGAAAGAGGTTTTGCATAAGAGGCCTCCAAGAAAACTGATGGCCCCTCCTTGGGATCTTATTTTTGTGTTAGAGATACTAACAGTTGCTCCATTTGAACCAGCTAATCTTTCTGACTTGAGGCTCTTCACATGGCAAACAGTTTTTGCTCTGATCTCTGCAAGAAGGGTATCTAAATTGCAAGCTGTTATGGTGAATCAAACGTGTCACATTTTTCATAGGGACAGGGTTTCTTTGAGAACTAATCCTTCTTTTATGCCTAAAGTGGTATCACAGTTTATTTTAAGTGAAACTATCCATCTCCTGGTTTTCTTCCCTAAACCTAAAAGTGAGGGAGAAAGGATACTCCATGCCTTGGATGTCCATATACGACTCAGGTACTTATCTTGACAGAACTAAATTTTTCATATCTTTGTATCAATTGTTGATTTCTTGTGAAGGTAAGAAGAGACAACCTAGTCAAAACAGTGCATTTCCAAATGGTTGTCTTAAGTCTATTTCATTTTGTTATATTCACAACAAAACTATTCCAGACAGGGTCAAGGCCCACCAGACCAGGGCCCTGGCTTCAATATGTCTTTTTGGATAGGGTTGGACATTAGAAGTATTTTAGAAGCTTCTACTTGATCCTCTGTACATACTTTTACAAAGCACTATAAGCTTGATTCCTTCTCTATGTCCACATCAAGCTTTGCCAGGACCATTCTCCAGGGGTTCCTGGACTGTTCTTCCACCTCCCAAATGTAGTTAGCTAAGTTAATCTACCCATACAGCTAAGGCTACTACAACAGTGATCATTCAAACATCTAAGGTTCTGGTATGTCCAATTTACACAGCTGTACTTTACTCTAGCTGTAAGTGGAGCTGTGATAATTGGCAGTGTTTCTGCAGTTGCATTTTTAATTATTCAAAACTTGTCTTGTTTCTATAACCCAATATGTTTAAATGCAAGTGTGCTTTCATTTCATTATTATTTTATAAACGGGAAGTACTAGTAGGACTGAAAACTCGTAATGCAAATTTAGGTAGCAAAATCTGACCATGCATATGTATGTGTACTTTTTGTTAACTGGACTTAGAAACCAGCATTTACATTTATTATACCAAACATGCTAGGGTATGTCAAACAAAGAGGAAGCACAGATTGTGTGGTTTCCGTTTCTGACTAGAGACCTGGCAGCTCACTATAAACTTTTTTATTTTCAGATTGGATATAGCTGGTTATTTTAGCTATATCCAAGCTGACAAGTGGGCAGTGGGCTGTCAGGAATATGGCCAAAAAAAGACTGAAACGATAGAATCCATGCAATGCAGCCATTAAAGGTGCTGCTCAGCACTGTGTATTTTAAGTATTGCAGTGCCCAAAAATACCACACAGAAGCCAGTGCTTAATGTTACCTGCTAATTGTTCCCACCCCCTTTTCTATACTCATCCAGGTTTCTAGCACAAAGACTGTGTGAATGGTATAGGTTCATTGGGAAGTACTAGGCTAGCCACACTTGTGGGCTACTTTAAGCCTATTTAAAGTTCCCTCCAAAGGTGAGAACCAAACCCTGCACGTTTGGGTTTGTGAGGTAAACACCCTAGCCATTACACCAACCCCCAAAGCCATGCAATCTAGTAAAACAATGTGGTCTATTCACACTTGCACTGGTGAAGAAAGGCAGCAGCTTCATTTATAATTTTGATATGACATTTCTGTGGAATTACTCATAATACAACTCCAGCTGACAGTATATACAACACATATCAGGTATATATCTTCAGCATCTTTTTATCACCTCTGTTTAAATCCTTTGTGCTCCTTATTTATATGAACAGTTCCTGGCAATTATGGCACTGTGCCTGAAAGCAAAACTAAGCTGGGTTATACTCTGACTGAACAGATAATGTCCAGTATCTATATTAATTTAAAGTGATAAGAGTAACAGTTAGGGTTAACTTATTTTAGGTACCTCTATTCCACTGACAACAGCGGGCAGCCACAGTGGTGCAGCGGTTAGTGTTGCCACCTCACAGCAAGAGGTTCTCCGGTTCGATCCTCGGCTGGGGTGCCTTCTGTGCGGAGTCTGCATGTCTTCCCTGTGGTCACGTGGGTTTCCTCCAGGTGCTCTGGTTTCCTCCCACAACCCAAAGACATGCTGTAGGTGGATTGGACACTCTAAATTGGCCCTAGGTGTGAATGCTTGCATGTGTGTGCCTTCAGTGGAAAGTTGGGCGCCGGGCTGGCAACTTGACACCGTAAAAACTACAATGCCAATCATTAGCGGACAGGTGATCCACTGTGGTGACCCCTAACCGGGAAAAGCCAAAAGAAGAAGAAAATTCCACTGACAACAGCATGAGCCAATATGGACTAAAAAAATACTTCTGCAGAGTTTGGCACTGAAGGTGAATACCTCTCACACAAGAGCAGAAACAAATACTATCATTATGTTAAGGTATAACAATTTCCACTTAATTGGGGGAAGTAGAGAAGCTAGAATAAAAGCACTACCTATGATACATATATTTATAATAAGCAACAGCAAAAAGGTTTGTTTTGAAGTTATTCATAACTATAGTATTGTAAGCAAACTAAATACGATGATAATTTTATTCACCAAGGAAGCAAGGGATAGTAAAAATTAAGACTGTGCTTGCATAACCACTTACAACTGTAGACCCACATCATCACCAGCAACAATAAGCTTTATTTTCTCTGATTTATATACATTTAGTGTATATTAACTATGAAATAATACAGCCTGCATTGTGTCTTCATCTCTTTACAGCATATATAGGATACTCACTCCAACAAGAAAGAAGCTTCATGAGTAAATTAGAAATGCTACACAATGCATTTGTAGATATTGACAGACTATAAATCAGACTTCACTTTTCTTTTATTTTCAAATAATGTTCTACAAAAGTACAGACAGGGCATTTCCATACTGTCCAAGGATAATTGTCCTTATGTCCTACAAGGAAAATAAATAATCCAATCCTCAGCTATTAGTTTTTATTAATTCATTGTACTCAAATAATGTACTACCATGAGTAACCTTATCCTCGAGGAAATGAAACATGACTTCAGATATACAGTTACACTGACAATTCACAGATTCAGTTAAAAATAATGCAGCCTTTTTTAACAATAAATATCTTTATTAAATTATCACTTATAACATAGGCAATCATACAGTTATACAAATGAAAACAAACCATATTGACATAATTATAGTTGCAAGCATTATACATCATAAACAATATTGACGTAATTTTAGTTGCAAGCATTATACATCACTTATACTCTACCCAATCACTGTCAAACATTACAGAGCTCATTTAAATCCTGTCTTCTTTTAAACCTCATTCCTCTCCTGTACATATTGCTCCCACAATTCCCATTTTTTCAATGTAATTTGCTTCTACTCTTTTTTAAAGATCCCAATTCCAGTTGTTTTATCTCTGTTACTATATTAATACTTCTAGTACAGTTGGTTTAGACTGAGTTCCATTTTCTAGTAACTGCTTTTTGGCAGCCACCATAAATAGACTCAGCAAGACTTTACTATGTCTAGGCAATTCCAATTCTGTATCATAGCTCAGAAAAATAATTTCCCTAGATGCACCAATTTGCTCACCCAGTATCTTGGATAGAGTAGTCTGAAGGGAATCTTTAAAGTCTGCCAAGTCATTACACTCCAGAAAATATGTTCCCAATTACCTCTCTCTTCCCCATCATACCTCTAACATTTGCTGTCTACCTGTGGAAAATTTCTCTGGAGTCTACTTGGGATATAAAAATACCTATGTAAACATTTCCAAGCAAAAATCCTAAATATTATAAATGTTGTATATTTGGGAGACATACACATATCCCCCATCGTTTCTTTGTGATTGCTTATCCAATCTCTCTTCCCAACCATTTCTAACCTCCTCTGCTCGATTCTTATAGTTAACATGCAATATTTTATATGCCCTACTAATTATTCCTTTTTAACAGCATGTGCCGTTCTGCATTCTACTAAAAACTCTACCAATGCTGGTCTTTCATTTAGGACCTACCTATTTCTGACTCTTTGCCTATATTCTGATATCAATCCTTGATAGGGAAGGCAATCTGTAACCTACAGTCCAAATAAATTATTGGCATCTTCTCATTCTGTTACCTTTCCCTCTGTAGTTATTTGCTCCCAATACATTGGTTCATTTGCCAGTTTTCACCAATAAATTCCAGGCCCCCTCTTGCCTATTGTCTGTATCCCTAATTGCAATCACTCCTACTGGCAGAAACTCATTTCTCCATTTCCATGTTAGCTTAGTTCTTAGAATACTTTCTGTTACTTTATGAATATAATATTCTGTATGATTGTTATTCGTCTTAAATATCTGCATTCAAAATCCCAGTCTCTTGTTTCTTGAGCTTCCCCCCATTTCATCATCATCCCTTTCCACTTTGAATTATAGGTTTCTGCTTGTGTTATGTATAGGAGCCTTAACTGTGTAGCTCTGAAATACCCCTTCAAATTGGGTAATCCCAATATGCCTGGTTCTATTGGAAGAATCATCTTATCCCACTTGAATCTCGTCATCCTCCCCTCCCAGATAAAATCCTTCAGCTCTTTATTAATTGCTATCCACAACTTTTTCTCTGGTTAATAAAAATATGCCTGACCTGTGTATAAGACTAAAGGGACTAAAACATTTTAACTGCTTGTATCTTACTATCCATATGCATACAACAGAGCTTCCATGTTTTTTTTATTATCCTTTGTTTAGTCTCTTTCCACATATCCTTAGCTGCCTCACCTGAATAGTCTTTAATCCATACTCCTAAGTACTGCATTTTATCATGTCCACATAAATACGGATATTGCTGAACTAATTTGTGTGTAGGTATATAATATACAGCTATTGCCTTTGTTTTAGCTTCATTAATTTTGTATCCCAAAAAATATGAAACCGTTTCAAAATGTTCCATAACACTGAAATGTCCTTTTCTGGTTTTGTCAGGTATAAAATATCATCTGCAAATAGAGCTAGCTTTTCTTGATTACTGTATCAAATATATCCTTGTATTTCTGAGTCCCTTACTTTCTTTGCCAGTGGTTCTAAATATAATGCAAATAACAAAGGTAAAAGAAGACATCCCTGCCTGATTCCTTTGCTCAAACAGTAATTATCAGAGAGGAACCCACCCACTTTAATTTTTACCTCTGATCCCCAATATATCCTCCTATTTTATCAGGAAATACAAATGTTTCCTTGCCCTGCTCAAAGTCCCAGCTTACTCTGTAAAATGCTTTCTCTGCATCAAGACTCACCAACAACAGTGGCATTTTCTTAAATTCTGCTTCCCTCTGTATCAACATTATTCTATTAATGTTGTCAAATGTTTGCTTCCCTTCCACAAAACCACATTGATCCATATCTATCAGTTTTGGCATCACTTTTGCCAATCCTTCAGCCATTAGGGACAAATATTTTAGAATCATGGTTTAGTACTGAAATGTGCCTGTGTGAAGTTGGATCTGACTGGGCTTTATCCTCTTTAGATATTACAGCTACCACAGCTTTCTTCCAGGATGTTGGTACTTACTGTTAAAGAAAACCTTCCAGATCTTTACCAGTTTTTTTCTCTCCTAGCTTCCAAACATACACAGGAATACCATCTATTCCTGGACACTTTCCTGTGGATTGGTTATACATCACCATTTTTATCTCATCTCCTCCTATCCTGTTAGTAATCGAGCCTTATCTACGTCTGACCTTGGCATATTTAATTCTTCTATAAACATTTCCATTTGTACCTTTTCTGGATTTCCAAACTTTCAAAGAATTTCCAAAATATTTCTAATACCTCTACAAGATCTCTATCTTCCTTGTTGTAGGTTCCCTAAGCTTGGTGACAGCCCTTCCCTACTTTCTGTTGCCCGAGTTGTTGAATTATTATAAAAAAAAGTTGCTTAACAGCAAACTTTCTAAACTCATGCATAATTACCACGGTAATCCCTTATTTTCTGTTTAGCATTCTCCAGTTGTTCCTCTTCTTGTTCAGAGATTCCCCCTATTCTGCAAAACTTTAACAACTGTTAGTCCCTTTAAATAATTATTGTTACTTCTTAATCATATCTCCCTTTCTTTTATTTCCATCCTATTTTTAAACTCCACTTTAATTTTATCCCACTCCCTATCTACATTTTCAGAAGAAACTTCTATCTTCTCTAATAGCTCCTGAATAATTTCCACTACCCATTCCTTAAATTCCTATCTTGTCAACAGATAGGTGGGAAAGCACCAGTGTCTCATTTTTATTTCATTAACCAGGGTTATTATTTTAGTTATTATTGGCACATGATCTGAAATAGTTATTGGATGCATATCAAGACTTCCAATTAAATGCACGTTCCTGTGAAATGTAAATTCTGTCTAGCCTAGCCCAGTTTTTGTATCTTGGGGAATATGTATATCCACTCCAAACTCCTAGTACTGAATTCACATCTTCCACGCCAAATATCTTCATAAATTTCTTCAAAAATCTACCCATCTTTGTTATATTTTCCCCTTCTGGGCACCTGAAAACACTGCTTCACTGCTGCAAATCAGATTCCAGTCCCCACCTATAAAAAGAAGTTATGTCTTACCATAACATTCCATCCGTATTGTTGATCCTCGTTCAGTCATTATGGCTGGGTTATCTGTTTTGACCTCGGAACCGAGCCGGTCATCTTCCAAGCTTGCGAAACTCTTACCCACAATTCCTCTCTCCCTATTATCTCAGATTGAGTCTGCAAGTCAAAGGAAGTAGAGGCTATCTCTGGTCAAAGAACCTACTGGAACAGGATGATGAGATCCACTATAAGCCTGAGGAGGGGGAAGGAGGGAGGGTTGTAATGACTGAATGAGGATCAACAATACAGATGGAACATTATGGTAAGACACAACTTCTTTATCTGATATTGTGAATCCTCATTCATTCCTTATGCCTGGGACAGAGTCCCCAGCTACCTTTATTCCTGGGAGGCTCTCATGGACGGACATTCCTGAGCACCATTGAACCAAAGGACGCTCTTCCTCTGAAGGCCAAATCCAATTTGTAGTGACTGTTGAAGGTATGGGATCTAGTCCAAGTTGCAGCTGCACAAATGTCGGGTAAAAAAGCTCTAGCATGAAAGGCAGCAGAAGTAGCGACTGACCTAGTGGAATGAGTCCTAACTGCTGTAGTCAAAGGAATATCATGAATTTTGTAAATAAATATTACAGTCTTTTAGCCATTTAGCCAATGTGACCTTAGAAACAGCACATCCAAGTCTAGGACCAGAAAAGGCCAGGAATACTTGATCTTTGTGAGAAGCCTTAGTTCTGTCCAGATAGAAATGAATTTGCATGTGAATGTCAAGGGGTATGTAGACAATACTCTTCTCTGTTAGAATGATTGGGAAAGAAAACTCTCAAGCCAATGGATTGATTAATGGACATTTCCGAGATCACTTTTGGCAGGAAGGAAGGATTAGTTCTCAATGACACTCTATCTTTATGAAAGATTAAGTAAGGCTGTTTGATGCATAAAGCTTGAAGTTCAGAGATGCATCTGGCCGAAGTAATGGCGACCAAGAACAAAGTTTTCCAAGAAAGAAACTTGAGGTCACATGAAAAAGCTGGTTCAAAGGGAGCCACAATCAGTGTTTGCAGGACTAAGGACAAATCCCATGGCTGGCTAGGTTCTCTAAAAGGGGGTTTCAAATGACTAACGCCTTTTAGAAAAGTCTTGCATAATTTGTGTGACTAAGAGAAGAGTCATGGACACTATTGTGAAAATTAGTTATCATGGCCAAATGAACTCGAATGGTAGAAGCAGATAGGCCAGATTGGAATAAAGTGGACAGGTACTCCAGTACTACCGGTACTGGTGCTGAAAAAAGGGTCCATCTTTTTCCTTCAGCCAAATGGTAAACCTTTTCCACTTGCTGAGATAAGTAGTTCTGGTGGAAGACTTATGAGATGCAATAAGAATGGCACGTACTGGGGAAGAAAGATCAGTCTGCCTGGCAATCACTGGAAGTGGAGGAACCAAGCTGTGAGCTTCAGGCTGTTCAGGTTTGGGTGAATCAGGTTCTGCAGATGGGAGATCAAATCCAGAGTTGGATCGAGAATCCATGGTTGATCTAGCAGGTGAGGCCATAAGAAGGGGAACCAAATTTGCCAAGGCCAATATGGCGCAATGAGGATTATCTTGCTCTTCAACTGGCGGGGCTTTCTTCAGGAACTGGGGAATGAGAGGGAGAGGGGGGAAGGCATAAAGCAGACCCGAGGGCCATTCGTGGACTAGAGCGTCCCTGGGTGACTGTCCCAAGGGAGAATCAGGGCGAAGTAATTCCTGCACTTGTAGATGGTTGGGGATGCAAAAAGGTCGCAGCAAGGGAAACCCCAGCAGTTGAAAATCTCCACCACTATAAGAGGATTCAGAAACCACTCGTGTGGTTGCAAAATGCACCTGCTCAATCTATCATGTTGGAACTCTCGGGAATGTGCGTTGCTAAAAGAAAGCGGTTGGTAGCCATTGCCAAGTGCCATATCCTCATGGCCTCCCGACAAGAGTGGGTAGGATTTGGTTCCGCCTTGTTTGTTGATGTACCAGACTACAGCCATGTTGTCCAATTGCAATCATTCCTGACAGAAGGAGAGGATGAAATGCTTGAAGCGCTAGAAGCACCGCCCTCAGTTCTAGGACATTTATATGCAGATGAGCCTCTAGGTCTGACCACGTGCCTTGGACAGTCTTCCCCTGAAAAAGCCCCACCCCATCAGGGAGGTGTCCATTGTCACTGTGGCTATGGGCTGTTGGGGTGTGAAGGTGCGAGACCACTGAGACGGGTTCTGCGACATCCACCAAATCAAGTCTTGTTTGCATCTCTGAGTCACCTGAATCTGGGATGAGAGAGGAAACTGAAAAGGGTACCACTGGGTGAGTAGTAACCATTGTAAAAGCCTCATGTGAAACCTTCCGAGGGGGACAATGGTGATGGAGGCTGCCATGGAACCCAACAGCTGGAGAACAGAATGTGCTGTTGATCTTTCCCTTGAAAGGATGGGTATGAGTTGTTTTATCCTTAAATTTCTGTGTTCTGGAATCAATGCCGTACAGTTCTTTGTATCCAACAGGACCCCAATGAATTCTATGGATTGGGATGGGGATAGGTTGGATTTTTGCCAGTTTATAGTTATGCCTAACCTTTCTGCAGTCTGAAGAGTATATGCTAAGGCTTTTCCCAATAGATGTCTGGTGGGGGTGATGATGAGCCAGTCGTCTAGGTATGGAAACACCTGGAATCCTTGCAGTCACAGGTGGGCTGCGACGACTGCCATGCACTTGGTGAACACTCTGGGGGCTGTAGAGAGCCTGAAGGGAAGTACTTGGAACTGATAATGACCGGCTCCCGCATGGAAGTGAAGAAATCTTCTCGATGGTCTGTCCACCTTTATGTCGTAGTACACATCTTGAAGATCTATAGAGCACATCCAATCGCCTGCCTCCAGGAGTGGGAGGATAGGATTGTATTGTGACCATCCGGGATTTCTGTACCTCTATGAATTTGTTTAATATACTGAGATCCAAAATTGGTCGCCAGTCCCCAGTCTTTTTTGGCACTAAAAATAATCTTGAGTAGAATCCGGATCCTATTTGGTCTGGTGGGACTATTTGGATGACTTTTTCTTAGCAGCTTTGAAATCTCTAATGCTGCTTCTACCCTTTGACTGGGTGGAACGTCGGGTAAGCTCCTTAGTGGGGTGGGACAAAGTTCGAAGGGAATATGATAACCTCTGGTTATTATCTCTCATACTCAAGAATCGGTGATAATGGTTAGCCAGGCAGAAGGTTACAAAGAGAAACGACCCCCAACCACTTCCAGAGGAAAGCAGTTGGGCCATTCTTCAGGAGCGCTGGTAGGACTGGCCAGAGAAAGAATCTCTGAACCCTGGTTATGTGGACCTCCTCTGCCCCAAAAGGGGAGTCTTCCATATGAGTTTCTCCATTTGCCTCTAGGGGAGAACTCGGCTTGTGTGTCACGGAAAGAACCCCGAGACTTTTTGTGTCACATCTTACCACTCTTCTGCTTTCTGGAGAAAGCCCGTTGAGGGGAAGAATAGCAGACACCCATGGCAGAAAGGGTCTTACCATCCTGTTCACACCTAGTAAATGTGTCTTTAACCTTGGGTGCAAACAATGAAGAGGCTTCAATGGAAGCCTTGAAAGGTTCCACAAAATCACAAAAGCGCATCCAGGCATGCCTTCTCATGACTATGCCTGCACCCACTGCTCTAGCTGCTCCTTTTGATGTGTGAGAAATCAGATGCATGGAGGAGTTAGAAATCGATTCAAGGTGGCTAACTGTGAGGCCACTGTCCCGGACCTCATCAGACACAGCTCTGGCCAAGGTTTTAAATAGCTCAGAAATTAAGTCTCTTTGAAGCCTAGTAAAATGTGCCATATAATTCAGGGACCTGACTGCAAAGGTTGCTGATGCAAAGGTATGCTTCCCTAATCTGTCCAGCACCCAGGACTCTTTGTTGGGCAGGTGTACACAGTCTGGCTTTCTTCCGCCAGATCCTTCTTTGTTGCAGTCACCACAGGAAGACCTTTGGACCAGTGAGGTTCACTATCTGGAGGGAACAGGATTTTATCTGGCCTGTGGGGAATGGCGTCAATGGTGTCAGGAGCCTTCCAAGCATGCTGCATGATGAGCCAGACAAGGTCGTCAGCAGGTGGAGTAACCCAAGAGGTAGTGGGCCAGGCACGAAAGGCCTACAGGAACATAGACTCTTCAGAGGTTGGGTTAGGGGGCTGCCAATCACCTCTCTGCTTAAGTATTTCAAGGATATCTCCAAAGGATACCTCAGAGGGTGACCGAGGGGACCATTCCCCATCATCAAAGTCTATGTCTTCCATGATGGACTCTTCTGTGGAGTCCACGTGCTTCCTTTTACATGAACTCTTGTGATGAACTTCCTCAGGGGGAAAATCTGGAGAAGACAGCGCAAGAGGAGCCTCCAGTGGGAGTTTGTCCTGAGGCCCTTGTACCTAGTGTCTGCCAGAGGTGTCTTGTGTAAATTGCAGTCCAGAGGAGGATGGGGGCACTGATGATACAGGATCGCCAACAGATGCAAGAGCCTTCTCCATGAGTTGGAAGGCTGGTCCACTCGAGGAGGCCACACCCCACTCAAGCAAATCAGCCCACTGACTCAAAGTCCCTGGATGGCTGTGTAAAACAGGAGTACGTACATCACAGCTAGCATCCAGAGCAGTGACTAGAGTGACAAGTTCCTCCTGCCACAAAGGCAACTGCAACTCCTTAGTGAGGTCCATGAAAGGAGCCGAAGTGAGGGAAGTCTGTGCTACAGCAGGGGGCTTCAAAGGCAATGAAGGAGGAGAATAAGGAGTCCTAGGAGAAGGGTGATCACCTCCAAAGGAAGAGTAGTTCTTGGAGGGTTGGATACCTCTGGCCAAAAGCAATTGATCCACAAGGTGCACCACATCATGTTCTGACAGGCTTTTGGTGGATCTCACAGACATAGCTGAAGGTGAGTCAGGTCTATTCAAGGATGCAGGAAACTCGGTGCCCACAAAGGGGTCTTTAGACGGTGCCAAAATAGGCATCTGCACGGAAAACAATGGAGCAGTAAAGGCTTGTACTACTGGTGTCTGCACCAAGGAGATCATCGGCGCTGAAGGTAAGGTCTGCACCAATGAGGTCGGTACCGAAGTGGTAGTTGGCATTATGGTGCCGAAAGTCTGTGTGGAAAACAAGGTAGTCAGTACCGAGAGAATAGTCGGTGCTGTGAAAATAGTCTGAGTCAAAGCAGAAGCTGGCATCGGAACAGTCATCGACGCCAGAAAGGTCTGCATCAAGGAAAAAGTCAGTGCCGATAAGGAAGTCTGAACGGAGGGGCCCCTCTGTTCCGATGGGGTATAGGGCACAAAGCTTGGTGCCGAGGTAACGGGTGGTGCTGAAGGCTTCGGTGCCGAAGATCTAGGCACAAAAGCTTCGGGGCCGAGGAAGTCAAATCCAAACTAGAAAGTTTGGCCTTCTTAGGTCTCGGTTCTTGGTGGTCTCCAGCAGGAGATGATGGGAGAGACTTTTCTTATGGGAAGTAGGAGGGGTTGAAGCCACCGCCCCAGAAATAGCCTCTGAAAAGGAAGATTCAAGTAGTCCCTTTAAAATCAGCTTATTTGTCCTCTCCACCAAAGTCCTATTAGAGAAATTAGCACAAATCCTGCAAGGTGGGTCAACAGTCAAGTGAGGCACACCCCAAACAGTAAACACATAACGCATGTGCATCTGAAATGGACAATTTATGCCCACAATCCACACATCTTTTAAATCCCGGACTACCTTTTTTCTCTGCCATGATAGGAGGAAGAAAGAAAGGAGGGAAGGTACCAACAATGGTACAAGAAATACCCAAAGGTAAAGCAGGAAAGAATTTACCAACGATGGTAAAGGAGTTACCTCATGGTAAGAAGAAAGAAGGGCTAGAAAAAAAAAAAGTTTCTAGATGCGATAGGGTAAGAGATAACTGTTCAACAAATTTAGAACAGAATAACTGCAATATGATAAAGTATTATCAAAGCAGTTTACTTAGCTCAAGAGAAGTGGCTTGACACAACTGAATGGCGACGTGGCAAACAAACTCTGAGGTAACAGGGAGACAGGAATTGTGGGTAAGTGTTTAGCTCAAAAGTTTGTGGCTGTCGTGAGCTTGGAAGATGGCCAGCTCGGTTCTGAGGTCGGAACAGATACCCAGGCATAAGGAATGAACGAGGATTCACAATATCAGATGTAATATTCCTTGCTGAAAGCTGATTATTTCTCCCAGAATTTTCTTAAGCTCCATTATAGCAGTTTTAGGTGAAATACTATTATGTGCCAATGTAATCCCCCTCCCTTGCCAATAGCCCCTTTGTGCTACAAATCTGCCATTATCTTTTTTATCCTCTTCTATCACTATTGCAGCTCCTCGTGTAATTAATAGTACACCTCTTTTCCTTTGTCCCTGGTATTCCAGTGCATAACCATCCTGAAAATCTTTTTTTATCAAATTCGTATGTTCAGTTCTTTCCAAGTATGTTTCCTGTAGCACAGTTATTTATATTCTACATTTTTAAGTATAGTTCACTACTCTTTCTTTTTGTATTTTTCTGTGAGATCATTGACATTTAAAGACATTACAGAAGGCATTATTGTGTTAAAAAGTTGTTATTCACACCTTTTATGTGCAACAGCCTCTAAGTGTCTGGTCCAAAAATTTGTGCTACGTGCATACACTATTTGGCAAGGTGATCTTTTATACAGTTGTTTCTTGTCATATCCATTTGAGCCCAAGTCACATCTTACCAAACTTGTCTTACTGAAATCCCTCAAATGAAAAAACAAACACACCCCATTACCCCTAAAACCTATTAACTTAATACTAACACTATGTATATCTACACATATTTGAGTTTTACCATCCTAACAGGAGTAAGTGTCCCAAACTGATGGCCACACTCACAGACTTTAACTAAGACCCAATGTGTAGCCTGTGTGTCTTATATGCTGTCAAGTTTTGTCTTATCTTTGTAGCTCTCCCAGCAGGGAAAACACTTGAATGCTTTCAGTAAGCATCATCTCCTAGCCATTTCTCTTTATTAGATAGTCTCCATGAAGACATGAGGACCAGATACAGAGTTGCGACTAAGCATACATTTATTTGCTAGTAAAAAGCTTTATACTATTCAAAGTTCTTTTTTCATTTACTTGCTTTCTCTTAAAACTTGTGACTAGATCAAGGTAAGGGCATTAATCCAGTCATTCCCTTATGCAAGAATGAGAAAAAGTACAATTTTTCTTTTGTCATGCTCTTTTGACCAGACTTTTTTTTTTTTTTACATTGCAGTGCCTACATTTCTTAAAACTGAACAAGGAGAAACAGAGAAGAAGGGAGAAAAAAGGAGCAGGTGTTTACATTAGTCTTCCCCTCTACCAAGTATTTTTCCAAAGATTAATGACATGAAATAGGGCATATGCTTTAAATTTCCCCACAAGTTTAACAAAGTCAAAGTCCAGTATTTCCAAATGTTATTGTTCTGTCATGTTTCACAAACATAATGGCTTTGTAATCCCACACTTTTCAATTTCCAAGCTAAGGGTTTTATTCATGTTCACCTCCATCTCCCAAATCCTGACTCTACTTTATTTCCAACATACTCTTGATTCTTCTAGTTAACTTTTGTGCTTTTTTTCCTTCTCTCAGTTATTTTGTGTTGAAACTTTGGAAAAGGTTTCACTGGCATAGTCTCTCTGTGTTTTTTTACCAGAACAAGAAGAAGCAGAATCACCTTCTGTTACACAGCTCACTTTTTGATCGACAAACTTTTGTATTTCCTCCTTAGCATGTTCTACATAAAAATGATTTTGTCCCTCCAGGAAAGAATATTTTTAATATAGCTAGGTACAGCAGTTTGAAACTCATGCCCACTTCTTGACATTCCCTGAATAGTGGAATAAATGTACTCCTCTTTTGCCTGGTGTACAGTGAGTAATCATTCTCCACAAACATTCTACTCTCTCCCACTTTTAGTACTTTGTTCTTCTGCCACAGTTTTGTCAGAATCATCTCCTTATGCTGGTAGGATTGCATCTTTACTATTAAAGGTCTAGGTTGCCCTTCTCATGTTTGGAACATACACACAATGTGCCCTTTCAATTACCAACTCTTGGTGTGGGATAAGAGTCCAGATGCTTATTTGTGCTTTCATAAAACTAAGTCTGCTCTTTCTAGCTTTTCTGGTACAGCAGAAAATTGCAGGTTTTACCTACATGCTGTGTCCTGTAATTCTATTTTTTGAAACATCTCTTCTAGAGCAATCTCATATTCAGCTAGCCTTTTCTTCATTTCAACCTCTGATTTTTGCCGTTTTATCACCCCATCTGAATAGCTGTTTAAAGCATCTTCCATTTTTTCAGCCTTTTGTTAGTTGAATTGATATACTCCATCAGTGATTTGTTTATTTTAATCAGGTATGCATACGGTTGTCTTATACTTTCCAGTAGGTTACTGGAAGTCATGTCTGGAGCTTGCACTGCCTTTTGCTGAACAGCTGCAGTACTCTTCCCAGTCAGTATTTTTTTCCTCACCTTTTGTAGCAGATTTTTTTTCAGTTCTTCTGTATTTCTCTTTTTCCTGGCATCCAGGAAGTGCACTTACTAACCAGTTATGGAAATTTACCCAGAAATACAACTGCAATGGCTTTCTCTGCTGAGTTTCTGTTTTCATACTGGGAGAGCTAGAATTAAGCTATTACTCAATGTGCAGCCATCTTTGAAGTTGGAAACAGAAGAATATTGCAGTCTTGTAGCTAAAGAAGTGCACAAGGGGAAGAAAACTTATCCAATTGTTGAACTTTGCCACTGATTAACAATCAATACTGCAGATTTCAGTATTGAAAAATACATTTCTTACTCAAAACTTTACACTCTACAACATGATTAAAGGGGAGCAATACATTGCCTAATAATAGTTCAAAGCAAGTACATCAAAAAACATACTTTGAGGGGGAACATAATAGCAACAAGTGGCTTACAATGAGAATTTAAACATTCAGACCTAAAAATAAATTGTATTTTATTCTGAACTTTAGAGAAATTTACATTTCAGACCACAAAAAGGCATTTAAAAATAAAAAAAAATTGTTTTGTACCACATATTCTTTAAAAAATGAAAGTGAAAAACATGATAAACCTCAAAGACCAAAATAAAGTCAATAAACCCAAACATGTGAGGATCATTTACCAGCGGACCAGAGTATGGTAACACATTACTCTATATAGAGACCTTCATAATAGTAAAATGGCAAAAAATTATGGTTTTAGGCTCTGAGACAGTTATAATGTACGGAAATCGGAAAACGTTATGTTTACCACAGCAGTCAATGTAGTCTCAAGAATCATTTCTTTTTTCATGGGACACAGCAAATTGTACAGTACAACTGGGATTTGTTGTCTTGTGCTTTGCTGTTTGTCATTCAGTGGTGTCTCCTGAGGGGAAAAAAAGAGTACTCTTTTTACAGCTGCTGAATGGATGCTTATAGATGGTCAGAGATAAGTTTCAGATTTATGGGCAATACAAATTTTAGACAGGTTTTGCTTGCCCAACATTGTTTTTCCTAGTTTGGACTTTTTGATCAGAAAATCATCCTACTTTAAATAGTCTTACTTTTTCACATAACACGTGACTGATCCCTAGCTATTCACAAGACACATTATTGGATAGGACACAAACTTCATTATTGATCCTAACTTCTGAGGGGGAAGTTAAAAATCTGTGCACTCTTTCACTGCCAAAAATACTGCTTGTGGGAAAGGCAAAACTGCAGGAATCCATCTGGAAATAAAGTAATCATATTTTACCCTCTGTCCCTCCAGAAACTCAATATATTTTTTGAGTAATTTCTTTTTGCTCTATAAAATAAAAACTCTTATTACATTTTGCCTTCTGATCACTACTGTTCAAGTCATTTACTGAAACTTTACATGTTATATACCAGTTTGAAGAACTGCTTGCAGGCATTTTTATCTCCTCATATTCTATATTATTTCTTCATTATTTTTAGTTTGAAAACTGGGAAGTGATCTGGTCTACTGAACCCTTTCACTCATGACCTGGGTACAATATTAAATAGAATAATTTGAAAAATGTCATAAGAATATAAAGGTGAGAAGTGCAATTAATAAGCATTTGCATAATATAACTAGAAAATAGTAGCAGTCTTTACAACGTACATTTTATTTAAACAAAATGGGAAATAATAGCTGCTGAAATAATGAAACATGTAACTAGCCAGTGACAAGAATGCAGGTGCACCTAGAATAATTTAGCAGATAATGCTTCACATTACTTTTAAATGCCCTCAAGGTACCAAATGCATTTATACTAGCAAATAGTCTTGTTACATGAGACAGGTTTTATTCTTGAGAAAGCATTTTCTCCAATGGCTAGTTTAAATTTTGGTCCAACAAACATAGGTTTTCTTGGCTATGTAGCTCGTCTCCAATTTGTAGTAATCTTTTAAGGTCTGAGCAATAGCCAAATTATCGAATTTTGCATATTAGGGTACACAGAGGATAAGTTACTCTGTACACAATAGGCAGCCAGTGTACTTTTACCAGTAAGATAGAATGGTGAGAATTATGATTGGCAAAGGTAGCAAATCTGAATATTTTGTTTCCAGTAACTTGAATTTTATGGGTATTATGTGAGGAACAGATACCATGTGGTGATACTGCATTGTAAATTCTTAAGTGCTATGGTATTTTCTAATTATGTTGAAAACAGTCTGAATGGATTCCTTACATTGGCAAACTTAGACAAGTGATTTTCCTAAGTAAAGGGACAGCTGTAGTGACCCTAATCATTTTTTTCTCTGAAATTCCTGTCAGAAGTTATCTGTCAAACTGATATATTCTAGATGAGGAGTAGAACTGCTTACATCTCAATGGCCACCTCTACATCTCCAGAAATATTGCTCATCTATACAGGTAGTATGGGTTCACACTCATCATCTGACAATGTTCTATACCACTGATACACTAAAATGATCAGAAGGTACCCGT
The DNA here is from genome assembly GCF_019279795.1 of Protopterus annectens. Classification (NCBI taxonomy): domain Eukaryota; kingdom Metazoa; phylum Chordata; order Ceratodontiformes; family Protopteridae; genus Protopterus; species Protopterus annectens. The sequence goes on from NC_056734.1 coordinate 195,452,686, forward strand.
AGGGAGAGGGAAAAAAAAGTATGTTGCTGAACATCCAATATAATCTTACTTTCCAAAACCTCGTTAGAAATTGCATGATCTGAACCAAGAGGACTTCGTAATGGGTTCCCCAGTCCAAACTGGAAGCATCTGCGGTGAATGTAGCCTTTCATTTGGTGTGACTGGAAGAAAACTACACTAACAAGTATCTACGACTGATCAACTATAAGCAAGCCCTGTGACAAGACTTTGGAAATCAGTCAATCAGGAAACCATACACTCAGAATTACTTGGAGTTGAGAAACTGGAGAGTTCTCCAACAGTCCAATTAGTCACACAATAAAGGACTTGACATCTGCTTAAATATCAGACAACTGTTGCCAAGATCAGTATGGCCCACATTACTTGGAGGGGAAGAAAGGCACCGGCCAGGAATAAGTACAAAGAACAACCTGTTAAGTTCAGTAACTACACTGGAAAAAGATTTGATTTTAGGATTATAACCACTATACTATGCTTTTTTGTATGACTTTTCATGCCAGACAACCATGGTGCTTCTTTTTGAACAGACTTTGCACTGTTGGGGGGAGGAGGGCATCCCTCAGATGTCTAAGAGGGTGCTTTCTGCTCCAAGTGGCATCCCAGAAATGAGACTATTTTTCATTTATGACTTAAACCTAACCCTGATTATCAACTGAGCACTTGTCACTGCAAGGGCCACCTATGCCTCCCTAAACAGGCATGCACCTACAAGGACAACAATTTCCAGCTTGCGTGACCACTCCTATGCACCCCTGCAGTGACTCCCCACATCATAAGTCTCTGGTATTAATCAGGCAGGAGCCACCATCCCCACTCCAAATACTGACACACCCATCCTCTCTGCCTATATCATCAAGCACCTAAAACGTTTGTCAATCTTGAGCCATCTTAGGTCTAATCAGGGCCTTATCCCTGTATGCCACTGACACAGGCTAATCAAAACTATGATGTCTTTACTTTTAAGTGAAAAGTTTATCTTAGGACATTGCTATGAATGAATCTTGTCTAGGGATGATCAAACAGGATTTCCTGCATTCTTGTCAGTCATGATGACATTCAAATACTTCAAACACTCTAGAGGTGGATGAAAAGGGTGAAAAGTATTATGCAAAACTGGTACTGCTCTCAGAAAAAGCCTCAACTGCACCTTCCCAATTCTGATGTGCAGTAGCATGTCTTGAAAATGCAAATTATACATCTGGTTTATAAGTGAAGAAAAACAGTCTAAAGAATGAAGAAGATGACATTTTCCCTTATGATGGATACATTAAAACTGCTGAAACAAACAGTTTTCACTACTCTATTTTTTCTATTAACCAACAGTACATGGGGATGTGTTCAGATGAAGTCAAAACTCTTAGCAGCCTCTTTGCCTCTGTAGAGGAAAATGGAATTAACAATGCTTCCCTGACTCAATAGAATCAAGGAAGTTACAGTGACAAAGGTCCAAGTGGATGGTTATTAGATATCTGCTGATCAGATGATACTGCTATTTGCTTTGCATGCACCAGTGGAATTATGTTAACATGGCTCTTCTTCATCTGCTAACAGGATTAATACAGAAGCTGGAAGATTATCTCAATGGTGGAAATCTTCTCTAATTGGTTACCCATTGCCAGGCTGAACAGCAAGGGGATTTCACAAAACTCACCTTCAGGTGGGAGATGGCAACACTGATATGTGCTCCCTTCTCACTGCACTGGCAGAATCATAAGCAATTCTATGCAGGAGCACCTCTCTTTGACAAGAGTACTACTTGGCTGAAGTAGTTTCACACCCTCACAAGCAAAGTTAATGAAATCGTATACTTGGAGAGTCCAGAAACCAATACTTCACATCAGCGAGGTGGAATGTGCATGGGGAAGGTATGTTCTACATCACTGGCATAGTTACAGTAGTATCTAGCTTTAGAGCATCAGACATACAAGCAAAATCTCTGGGTGGCCAGAAAGCTCTATCCACTTTGTAAACTAAACTTGTAGTGAGTTTGGTACATTCTCAAGCATGAAAACTAAGTGGGGAACCACCCATAAGGCCTGATCTGTACAGTCTAGACTGTCTACCATCTCTGTGAGTAGTCACTGACTCATCTCCTTTATCAATCCTAAAAGTCCCCAAAAAACGAGGTTATTTAGTGTGGAGGGCAAACACTGGTCCTCCTCTGCATACAGATTATTCCTGTATGGACTCAAGTGGTCCAAACATTAGGAAGGGGGCATTAACTCTCCAGTCAATAGCACTTTACAGTTTTGGTGTTAAACTTAGAACTAACCCTTCAATACTCAAGTCATATCCACTAAGGACATAAATCCATACGTGATCATGAGTGGTGACAGTATCAGTAAAAACAAGGCCTACTCTTTGTGGCTAATGGCAGCAGTAGCTTGATAGGTAATAAGAACAAAAAGATTGTCAGCAATGCCTTGAATGAATTGAAAGGAAAAAAAAAAAGAGTGAGTTAAAAGTGGCTTTTGCCAGAGAAACCATTGCAATCAATGGCAAGAGAAGGAACTAAATTGGAGAAGACAAGAGGCTTTGGCCATGAGGTCTCCCAACTGTGATTCCTCCTGTCAAAGTCTAAATCAGTCTTAACATTCAATGAGTACAGGCTGAACTGTTCTGCTGCAACAGTCATGTGAATAAAGCTCTGAAGGAAATCTTTAAAGACCCTGACAACATCCCATCACTATTACCGGAGGATAGTGTCAAGACATTTTACAGTAATATGGATGGTCACCAGGAGGATAGTGTCAAGAAGTTTTACAGTAATATGGATGGGTAAAGTCCACAATGAATCTGACCATAAAATGGATTTTTTCAACAATGTATATAGGGGAAGCATATAAACTATCCTACACATCTTGAAGGGGATAAATGACATTTAATGACACCTATGCAGACCTGCTCCATATATACTTGAATTCCTTCTCTTTTTTGAGGCTAGTGCCCCATCTAAGAAGATTGTGCCAATCATCCACCACACTTTGTGAAAAAAAAATCCATCTGCCCACTTTAACTTCATAAGTTTAGTCTTATGCTAGACTTGCACATTTTTTTTAAAAATCTACTAACTTCAAGGAAATTGTCCCAATCATATATAAACAATACTTTCTGTGAAATAATACTTCTACCTTCCTGAGTCACCCTTTTTGTAGCCTCTGTTACCTCAAACATTTTCAGTTATGTACCTGCTTTACACTAAGATTCCCTTGAAATATGGCTTGTCATACACCTCCAAGTCACTTCTTCTTTTTCTTAAGACCCCATATACTAGTGTCTCCCTCTGTTTTCTTATTTATTGGTGCAACTTACTTTAAGCACCCCACATCATTCTCACACAGGTTTGGGCATGTCTTAGAATGGCTATAAGCAATGTAAACTCAACAGTTATAACAAAGCACATGGATGCAATGTCAGCACGACTGCCGATACTTTTTTCTCCCTATTTTCTAGGGAGAATTTTTCTAGTATTCTATTTTCTAGCATTCCATAACAATAATTCCTGCATTTCCTAAACAACAGCTAACAACATTTCTGTCTTGCATACCATTTCATTACAACAGTAATGTCCACAGTCAGGAAGCCATTGCCATAAGAGTGATGTGATAAATGCCAGAATAAATGGATTTTTTTTTAATAAATGAAAAAATATGCACCTTCTATTTGTGAGCAGTTTCATTTCTAAAATCTAACACTATATGTCATTAGTATGTTTTGGACACAATCTTGTTCTCTTATGGCAGTGGTGGGGGGCTGAAGAGGGCAACCCCCCAGGATGTTATGGTTTGTGAGTAGTACTTAATATACAATTTCCTTGAGTAGTGCCTGCCATCATACAAATTTCCAAATAAAACCCTTCTGCTGAACACATTAACAGAGGAGAGTCCTTGTTCCAATACTAGTCTTGCAATAAATCTCTATTACTCTGGCATTCCATTTTATTAATTTTAAATCAAAACCTTGTTCTCTTATGGCAAGGGCTACAGCAATCCCCACAAGGAATGTTGTGGTAGCCTATGTACACTGACTGCTTATGCCAGATACATTATTTTTAAACACACATAGAACAGACATCCACATCTATGCAAAACTGTATACATTCAAACATATCTTGGATCTATGGGGGAGAAAGAGAACATTTACTGCAGGACTGCTTCCTGTACTACTAATGGGCAGAGGCAGCTCCTATATGCTTTATCCCATGCACAAGTCCACCTGAATTATTTATGGTATAATTCCAGTTAATTAGTAATCACCAGCAGGCCAAACAAACACCAAAAGGATAGGTTAATTAAAGCACAAAATGGAAAACTGACTAGGCTTAATATAACCTGTGAGGACAGCTAGCCTAGTATCTACCTGTGACGCCCGTGCCCTGGCCCAGCAATCAAGGAGCCTCAATCCTCACTACTAACACCAGTGAGGGGAGTCTCATATAGGAGGAAAGGATAACAAATACACACAGTAAAATGCAATTTCCCTTAAGAGCACAAAGATCACAGTCAGTCCAGGGCTGGTTGCTCCCTTGCTCTCCATGTACCCAATAAGACTCTCCACTGGCACAGCTATAGGGTCCAGATCTCAGCCTAGTGGGCAAGCTAAAACCTCCAGCACCCTCTCTGTCAAACCAGTGTTTCATGTCCCTGCCCAAGTAGCTGACACACACACTTTGAGAAGAGTTTATACAACCACACAGACACTCCTGGGGAAGGCTGGCACATGTTCTCCAGCTGTGCCCCCTTTTTCCCAAACTATACGGTAGTACCAGCTGCCACCACCTACTATTTATCAGCTACTCAAAGACCCTTAAAAGGGTGTCCAATTATTACCATGCAATATTATTATCCAATTGGTAGTATAGCCCAGGGTTAAAGCTATTGGAGTGGCTTTGTACAATTCTACCAAAGGGATGCAAGTACTCTAAAGAGCTTAAATTATCTCTACAAAAACAGCCACAGTTGAAAGGGTTTTAAAAACATTTAACAACAAATAGTCAAAACACAAAACGATACTTTTTACTACACAGTGCTAGTCATGAGTTCAGAGATCACAGAGAAATACTTAAAATAATTCAGTAGTACAGTTCTGACATCACAGAAAAACACTTAGAAATAGTCTAATCTTTCTAGTTTCTAGCTAAGAGATAACACAAGTTTAAGATAAACTTGCATATAGAGCAAGACCGTGCTGGTGAGTTGGATGAGCAAGACATAAATGTTTAATGCTCTCCGATTCTCTGTTTTTAAAATCACATTCCTGGTTTACATTACATTATTCTTCACACTAAGCTGGGTTCCCAGGCTAACAGAAACTACATTTACATTCTTCACCAATGGGCAGAAACCAGAGCAATAAAGAACATTTACGCATGCAAATTCTGGTCATTAACTCTGGCCTTAAAAGAATAGGCAGGATGGCTCACTCTAAACTTACTGGCTCCGAGTTTTAACATCAAAGGGTCACAACATGCTTTACTTGGTCAGTAGAGTGCACTGTTACATTTTTCTCCAGTTCAACATGTAACACTATTTTTACCAATTAAGACACAAGCCTTTAGTTTACATTAATATTTACAGATGACAGAATTATCTCCAAAATTCTATCTGGCTAGGCTGACAGCATTCACCTATCTACACCCAATCTTCACATATCTCCCACCTGGAGAACTCCAGCTAGTTTTTCAAGTGACCCTTGAGAAACGCTGCTTGAGGGGGTTAGGTCTGAGTATACCTTACCCTATTCCCTGCCTTGAGAGCCCATCTGCATTGGCACTGCTAATCCCACTGCGGTGCTGCACTGACATATATGCTTGCAACCCCAGGCTCCATCTTAGCAACTTGGCATTTTGCTGGGTGGCTCTGTTTAACCAGGTTAGGGGGTTGTGATCTGTCATAATAGTGAATTACCTTCCATACAAATAAGGATGAAGTTTCTGCAGTGTCCACACTATGGCTAGATATTCTTTTTCTACAGCTGCATAGCATTCCTTCCTCGGTAAGAGCCTATGACTGAGATAAACCACTGGATGCTCTTCCCCTCTGAAGAAATCTGGCTAAGTACAGCCCCCACCCCATGGTTCAAAGCAAACACCTGCACAACAAATTCTTTGCTGTAATCTGGACTGGCTAACACAGGGGGTCCTCCCAAAGCTCCTTTAAGCTTCTGGAATGCCTGTTCAAATGCTGGGGTCCATGCTACCTTATCTGGCCTGTTCTTCCTCGTCAGGTCTGTGAGGGAAGCAGCTATTGTACTATAACTGGGGACGAACTTTCTGTAGTACCCTGCTGTTCCTACAAATGTCCTCACCTGCTTTTTAGTAACAGGTGCAGGCCATGCCTAAATGGCTTCCACTTTGGCAGGTTCTGGCCTTATCTTACCACTCCCCACTCTATGTCCTAGGTAGGAGACCTTGGCCATACCCACCTGACATTTGCTCAGCTTAATGGTCAACCCTGCCCTCTGTAGTCTGCCCAGCACCTCCTGACATGCTGAAGGTGCTCTGGCCAGTAATGGCTGTAGATGGCAATATCATCTAGGCAAGCAAGGACAAACCCTTTTTCTCCTGCCAGGATATGATCTACCAGCCTCCAGAAAGTTGCTGGGGCATTCTCCATCCCAAAGTGCATCTTTGTGAACTCATACAAGCCAAAAGGAGTCACAAAGGCTGCCTTCTCTCTAGCACTGGGAGTCAAGGGCACCCACCAGTAACCCTTGGTAAGATCAATGGTTGTAAGATAATTAGCCCCACCCAGCAGCTCTAGGACCTCATCTGTCCTAGGCATGGGGTAAGCATCTGAGTCTGTGTGACTATTTAATTTCCTGTAGTCCACACAGAACCTGGTGCTGCCATCCTTCTTTGGCACCAGCACCACTGGGGAGACCCACGGACTGTTGGACTCTTGAATCACCCCTAGTTCCAACATCTCCTGTACCTCCTCCCTCAGTCTCTGTTGGGCTCTCTCAGGCACTCTATAAGGGGCCTGCCTAATAGGCCTTTGGGGTCCTGTATCCACCTGGTGCTGCCCCAGGGGGGTGCACCCTAGTTTCCCAGTGAACGTCCCCAAATTCCTGCAACACTGCTTGGATTTCTCGAACCTTGGTAGGAGATAGCTGCTGGGACATTGCTACCTCTTCCACTGAGGTGTAAGCCCAAGCCTCACTGAGAAGATCAGTCCCCAGATCTCCCTCAGATTCCTCCTGCAAGCCACTGCAAATGCTCAGCACAAGGGCCTCCCTATCATGGTAAGGTTTCATGTTAACATGGTACAATTTGTGCCCCTGCCTTCTGCTTAGCAGTTCCACCATGTAGTTAACATCACTTACCTTTATTACCACCTTGTAGGGTCCCTACCAAGCTACTTGCAGCTTGTTGTGTCTGACAGGAATGAGGACCATTACCTGCTGCCCCACAGCATACTCGCTAGCTCGAGCATTCCTGTCATACCACACCTGTTTCTGTTGTTGGGCTTTTGCCGGGTTCTCCTGGGCCAAGCCCATGAGTTCCCTGAGCCATGTCCTGAGGTTTAGGATGTATGCCACAACAGACTCCTTGGGAGACTCTCACTCACAGTACAGTTGTATACACTTACCATAAATGTAGATGTTAGAGTGTATTGACTGTTGCAGTCATTACATTTGGGTAATCTGCTGGCATATTGCCCTCAGTCGGCCTGATTAACAAAGTATTGGGACCTGCGTCGGTTGCTGTCCCTTCTTCCATGACGTCAGGTTGTCAGGGGTATAAAACATGCAGCCGACGTCATTACCTCAGCTTTTCATGCCCCAGAGGTCAGGTGCCCCCCCCCCCGAATGGGGAGCAAAATAAAATTTAAAACATAAAAATATACCTCCAACCAAAAGCAAATACACCAAAAAGTTTTTTAAGCATAGTAACAGAAAGTAGAGGTACAGTCAGAGAAAAACAGGGGTCTGGAGGGAGGGTAACTAGGACTGCAACAGTGAATACACTCGAACATCTACATTTATGGTAAGTGTACACAACTGCACTATGTTCTTAGTGTTTCACTGTTGCAATCATTACATTTGGGTAGATTGCAGTGGCAAAGCCAGCTCTGAATTTAGAGAAAATTGGTAAATGATCATGCTTGGTGAAAGTATGAACTGAACTCCAGGTAGCAGCTTCTAGAATATCCCTGGTAGGAACACCTCTGAGAAAGGCTACAGAAGTAGATGCAGCCCTGGTGGAATGAAATCTGATCCCCTGGGGATATATGTTTTCCATGGTGCTTATAGCAGAAATAAATGCAATGACTTATCCATTTAGAAATGGTTTGTTTTGAAATAGCCTTTCCATCTACCCCTGCAGCAAATGCTACTAGCAGTTGTTCAGATTTTCTTCGAGTTTTAGTCCTGTCCAAGTAGAATCTAAGCTGTCTGTGCACATCCAATGAATGCAAAATCCGTTCCCCTTTGTTCTGTGTATTGGGAAAGAAAGTTGGCAAATGAATGGACTGATTAAGAGCCACACTGGATACCACCTTGGGCGTGAAGGATGGATTGGTCCTGAGTGACACACTGTCCCCATGAAAGATGATGAAAGGCTCCACTGCCATAAGGGCATGCAACTCAGATATCCTTCTAGCTGAAGTGATTGCTAGACGGAAGGCTGTTTTCCAAGAAAGAAAATTTAAGTCTGCAGTAGCAGCTGGCTCGAAAGGAGGTAGAGTGAGTTTCTCCAATACAAAGTTAAGGTCCCAGGCAAGGGTTGGAGCTCTCATGAGTGGTCTAATGTTTATGGCCCCTCTGAGGTACTGCTTGAACAGAGGATGAGAGAAGAGGGGAGGTTCTGTGTTATAATGAGCTGAAATGGCTGAGGCATGGATTTTAATGGAGGAAAAAGCCAGGCCCTTGTGAAGGATCTCAGTATTGTAAAATCTGAGGTAAATTGGGTGCTGCTGTTCTCATTCCCTGGGATTGATTCCAAGCACAGAATCTTTTCCATTTGTCAGCATAAGATTTTCTAGTACTAGGTCTTCTCGTCTCCAAGATGATATCCATCACAGGTTTGCTGAGAGATGCTAAGGGTGAATTTAAGTGATTAGCCAAGCTGCAAGGTTCAAGGTTGGGAGCTGAGGGTGCAGAATCTGGTTTTCCTGCTGAGACAGTAAGGAAGGTGTCTGAGGCAGGTGCCATGGAGATATTTGCGACACTGCGCAGGAGCGGGTACCAGTGTTGGCGTGGCCAGTCTGGAGCAATCAAAATCATTCTTGGTTTCTCCTGTTTGACTTTTAACAGAACTTTGCAGAGTAGAGGCAGAGGGGAAAGGTGTAGACTGATGGGTTTTCCAGCTGAAGGACAGAGCATCCACTTTCCAGGCTTTTTGTGGGGAGTCCTTGTGCAAAATTTGTCCAACTGATGGTTCCGGGGAAGGCAAATAGATCTATGTCTTGGCTCCCCCATTTGCTTGTCAACATGTTGAAAATCCGTGGTTCCAATCTCCACTTGTGTGGGTCCATGAGATTTCTGCTTAGTCCGTCTGCCAGTGTATTTAATTTTCCTGGCAGGAATTGAACTTGTAGGTGCACTTGGTAGCTCAAGGCCGTGTTCCACAATGCCAGAGCTAGTCTGCAGAGGGAGTAGGAATGTGTACCCTCCTGCTTGTTTATGTACCACATAACCGTAGTGTTGTCTGTCTTTACTATTAGTTGTCCTGGAAGAATGTTGTCCTTGAAGGCTGTCAGAGCATTCTGAACAGCTAACATTTCTTTTGATTGATATGTAGGTGCATTTGATTTGGGTTCCATTTGTCCTGAATGCACTTTCCTGCCAGGTGAGCCCCCCATGCATAGTCTGATGTGTCTGTATTTAGTGTTTGGGTGGCAGGGGGTAGCGTGAATGGCAGTCCCTTGTTTTGGTGGCAGGCCTCTGCCCACCATAGGAACTCCAGGTGTAGGCAAGGTAGGATAGGAATCATTGTTTCAAGGCTGTGACAATGTTGACTCCATAGACTTTTAAAGTACCACTGAAGTTTCCTCATATGCAGTCTTGCATTTGGAATTAGAAGAATGCAGGCGGCCATGAACCCCAAGGCTTGCAGTATTTATCTTGCAGATAGCAAGGTTTTTGTGGCCACTTGTTTGAAGTAAGTTACCAAATGAATTTGCTTTTCTAGCGTGAGGAAAGCCATCTGGGCAGTTGTATTCAAGCTTGCACCCAGGAATGTAATCTGTTGAGAGGGTACCAGTTGTGATTTCTTTTTGTTTATGGTGTACCCTAGACAAGTTAGAACCCTTTTTACAAATGCCAGATGATTTAGAAGTATGGCCTGGGTTTCTGCCTGAATTAGACAATCGTCCAGGTATGGATATATTTGAATATTTCTTTGCCTGCAAAATGCAATTATTGGAGCCAGGCACTTTGTGAATACCCTGGGTGCAGTAGACAAGCCAAAGGACAGTGCAGAAAACTGATAACGCAAGTAGCCTGCTTTGAAGCGTAGGTATCTTCTGCAAGATTCCCTGATTGGGACATGCAGGTAAGCTTCTTTTAAATTTAGAGTTGCCAACCAGACATCTTTGCCTAGCATAGGAAGTAACTGGTGAAGTGTCAGCATCTTGAACTTTGGAATGCCCAGAAAGGTGTTTAGAGTAGACAGGTCCAAAATTAGACGCCATAATTTGTCTTTTCTGGGTACCAGGAAAAGCTTGGAATAGAAACATCCAATGAATGCAAAATCCGTTCCCCTTTGTTCTGTGTATTGGGAAAGAAAGTTGGCAAATGAATGGACTGATTAAGAGCCACACTGGATACCACCTTGGGCGTGAAGGATGGATTGGTCCTGAGTGACACACTGTCCCCATGAAAGATGATGAAAGGCTCCACTGCCATAAGGGCATGCAACTCAGATATCCTTCTAGCTGAAGTGATTGCTAGACGGAAGGCTGTTTTCCAAGAAAGAAAATTTAAGTCTGCAGTAGCAGCTGGCTCGAAAGGAGGTAGAGTGAGTTTCTCCAATACAAAGTTAAGGTCCCAGGCAAGGGTTGGAGCTCTCATGAGTGGTCTAATGTTTATGGCCCCTCTGAGGTACTGCTTGAACAGAGGATGAGAGAAGAGGGGAGGTTCTGTGTTATAATGAGCTGAAATGGCTGAGGCATGGATTTTAATGGAGGAAAAAGCCAGGCCCTTGTGAAGGATCTCAGTATTGTAAAATCTGAGGTAAATTGGGTGCTGCTGTTCTCATTCCCTGGGATTGATTCCAAGCACAGAATCTTTTCCATTTGTCAGCATAAGATTTTCTAGTACTAGGTCTTCTCGTCTCCAAGATGATATCCATCACAGGTTTGCTGAGAGATGCTAAGGGTGAATTTAAGTGATTAGCCAAGCTGCAAGGTTCAAGGTTGGGAGCTGAGGGTGCAGAATCTGGTTTTCCTGCTGAGACAGTAAGGAAGGTGTCTGAGGCAGGTGCCATGGAGATATTTGCGACACTGCGCAGGAGCGGGTACCAGTGTTGGCGTGGCCAGTCTGGAGCAATCAAAATCATTCTTGGTTTCTCCTGTTTGACTTTTAACAGAACTTTGCAGAGTAGAGGCAGAGGGGGAAAGGTGTAGACTGATGGGTTTTTCCAGCTGAAGGACAGAGCATCCACTTTCCAGGCTTTTTTGTGGGGAGTCCTTGTGCAAAATTTGTCCAACTGATGGTTCCGGGGGAAGGCAAATAGATCTATGTCTTGGCTCCCCCATTTGCTTGTCAACATGTTGAAAATCCGTGGTTCCAATCTCCACTTGTGTGGGTCCATGAGATTTCTGCTTAGTCCGTCTGCCAGTGTATTTAATTTTCCTGGCAGGAATTGAACTTGTAGGTGCACTTGGTAGCTCAAGGCCGTGTTCCACAATGCCAGAGCTAGTCTGCAGAGGGAGTAGGAATGTGTACCCTCCTGCTTGTTTATGTACCACATAACCGTAGTGTTGTCTGTCTTTACTATTAGTTGTCCTGGAAGAATGTTGTCCTTGAAGGCTGTCAGAGCATTCTGAACAGCTAACATTTCTTTTTGATTGATATGTAGGTGCATTTGATTTGGGTTCCATTTGTCCTGAATGCACTTTCCTGCCAGGTGAGCCCCCCATGCATAGTCTGATGTGTCTGTATTTAGTGTTTGGGTGGCAGGGGGTAGCGTGAATGGCAGTCCCTTGTTTTGGTGGCAGGCCTCTGCCCACCATAGGAACTCCAGGTGTAGGCAAGGTAGGATAGGAATCATTGTTTCAAGGCTGTGACAATGTTGACTCCATAGACTTTTAAAGTACCACTGAAGTTTCCTCATATGCAGTCTTGCATTTGGAATTAGAAGAATGCAGGCGGCCATGAACCCCAAGGCTTGCAGTATTTATCTTGCAGATAGCAAGGTTTTTGTGGCCACTTGTTTGAAGTAAGTTACCAAATGAATTTGCTTTTCTAGCGTGAGGAAAGCCATCTGGGCAGTTGTATTCAAGCTTGCACCCAGGAATGTAATCTGTTGAGAGGGTACCAGTTGTGATTTCTTTTTGTTTATGGTGTACCCTAGACAAGTTAGAACCCTTTTTACAAATGCCAGATGATTTAGAAGTATGGCCTGGGTTTCTGCCTGAATTAGACAATCGTCCAGGTATGGATATATTTGAATATTTCTTTGCCTGCAAAATGCAATTATTGGAGCCAGGCACTTTGTGAATACCCTGGGTGCAGTAGACAAGCCAAAGGACAGTGCAGAAAACTGATAACGCAAGTAGCCTGCTTTGAAGCGTAGGTATCTTCTGCAAGATTCCCTGATTGGGACATGCAGGTAAGCTTCTTTTAAATTTAGAGTTGCCAACCAGACATCTTTGCCTAGCATAGGAAGTAACTGGTGAAGTGTCAGCATCTTGAACTTTGGAATGCCCAGAAAGGTGTTTAGAGTAGACAGGTCCAAAATTAGACGCCATAATTTGTCTTTTCTGGGTACCAGGAAAAGCTTGGAATAGAAACCTTGTCCCTTTTTCCTCTTCTGGTACCGGTTGAATAGCCCCCATGTTTAAGAGGGAAAGTATTTGTTTCTGAGCCTCTGCCCACTGATTTGGGGGCAAGTCTGGCCACCCGTTTGGTGTTGGCAATGTGTGGAAATGAAATCTGTATCCATGTGAAACTATATTTAAAACCCATTTGTCCTAGGTTATGAGTTCCAGGCTTTTTGCATGAAAAGCAATCTTTCCCCCCAAAGGGGCGGCTAAAAGGTAAGTGCTTGGTAATTTTAAAGGAAAGTCATTGAGACTGTTTACCATAGGGGGTGTTTTGTTATTTCCAGATATGGAAATGGAGGCCCCTCCATTGCTTAGTTCTGAGAGTCCCCTGGGACTGAAACCTGGTGCTTTTGTCGTGTCTGGATTTGGCTTGAGAGGATCTGGAAGCAGCTGGAAAGGACCAATTCTTAGTAGGCCAGTGCCTACTAAATCTTGGAGGTTGCACTTGTAAGAAATCTTTTACAGTTTGCATAGATTTAGCTTTATCTTCCATATTTTTTAAAACTTCTTCAGCCTTATTGCCAAACAGGTGGTCCTGATTTAAAGGAGCATCCAACAATTTTGCTTTAACATGATCAGGCAGAGATTGCTCCTTAAGCCAAGCATGCCTTCTAAGCACAGACCCGGTAACAGCAGCCCTGCAAGAAGCCTCTAAAGAATCAAAACCACATTGCAAAGTATGTTTTCCAACTTGTTCAGCAAAATGCAATAAATCCTGTAAATATTTTTTTCCACACAGTCAGAAATCAACATCTTTTTCCGTTTAAGCAGTCCAATAATATGCTGTTGATATTTTAACATATGAAATTGGCAGTTTAAAGCCCTGATAGCCAAGGTTGCAGAAGTATAAACCTTTTTACCCCATCTATCCAGTGCCCTGGAGTCTCTATCAGAAGGGGTAGTATTTTTAGTACTAGAAGCCTTAATGCCCTTAGGCCCTTGAGAAATGGTTTCAGGATCTTCAACAGGATTTTTGAAAAGGAACTTGTGGGACTCAGGAACCATGTAGTATCTGTCAGGTTTACAAGGAGCTGGAGGCAGGGAATCAGGGGCCATACTGGATTCCGAAAACACATCAACAATGTCTAGTACAGGAGGTATAGCCAAAGGCCTATGCTGAGGTAAAAGTAGAAAATCCCTAAGCCTCTTTTTTGAATTGGAGAATTCCTGACTTTCCCAGTGGAAATGCTCCCTTAAGGTATGTAAAGTGTCAACATAAGAAAAATCCTCAGGGGGAGAAGCAGAGGGAATGGAATCCTCTGCCTCAGAATCCTCATAAGTTGGTATGGACAGATCTAGATTATTAGAAGAGTCAGAAGGAACAGAGTCCTGATCAGAAGATTCATAGCCAAGCTCAGGCCTAGGCCTCTTAAAAGGGGAGGTTTGACTACCCCTGATTAGAGTAACTAGATCTTCAGCCATTTTGATAATTTGTTTTTTAGGTGTAGGGGCCTGAACATCTGGCCTGGGTGTCGGTTTTTTCGACACAGATCGAGATTTAGGCCTTAGTATTGAAGGTGGAGTTGCCGCAGTGGTACGGCAGTAGCATTGTTACCTCACAGAAAGAGGTTCTCCCGTTCGATTCTTGGTTGGGCTTGGGAGTGCCTTCTGTGTGGAGTCTGCATGTCCTCCCCGTGGTTGGGTAATGTTCGAAAGATATGCGTGCGTAAATGTGCGTGCCTTCATTGAAGTTTGGGCATCGAGCTGGCACCTCGGCATTTCGTAAAAATCTACTGCCAATCATTAGCGGACCGGAAATGCCGAAAGACAAACGACAACAACATTGAAGGTGGAGTTGGTTTGATATGCAAGTCTGTATGCCTGCATACACCCTTAGAAGCTGGTGCCTGCACAGCAGCTCCGGACCCATCCAAGGTAGAGACATCCGTGGGTTCCATAGTTGAAGTATCTTGCGGCATGCCGGTATCTGAATTGGTCTCAGTAAAGGCCTGCAAGTCAGAAGTAGTGGGAATCAGGGGCTGCGAAAGCACCTCACTGAGTACTGGCAAACTGGCGACTGGCTTCGGAGAAGCATCGTCGGCAGTTTTGGACCTCAATAGCCTGTCTCTGTCTTTATCTTTGCATTTTTTCGAAATTCCGGTAGTCGGATGGCTAACCGATGTCATTTCTGGATAATTAAACCTAGAACCGAAATATTTAGAAGCAAAAATGTACCGACGACGAATAGTGCGCTGATTAAATAAAGCACAAAACCGACAGCAAGGTATGTCGTGGTCAGGGCCTAGGCAAGGAATACAGTACAGATGAAAATCTTTATGAGGCATTTGCTTTCCACAAGTAATGCAATTATTAACTTTTACTGACATCGGTAAGGAGCAAGAAAAACTTTCCCCAACGGGGTACTTAGCTTTAAGTTGAAGACTTTGGTTCTGAAACTCGAAAATGAAAATTTCAGGAGTCGGCCGACAGGCACTTGCGAACTCCTTCTGCTTCGGGCACCGCACGGCAAGAAAGACTGCTTTTTATACCCTCTGATGACCTGACGTCATGGAAGAAGGGACAGCAACTGACACAGGACCCAAGACTTTGTTAATCAGGTCGACTGAGGGCAACCTGCCAGCAGATTACCCAAATGTAATGACTGCAACAGTGAAACATGAAGAGCATCTTCCCACTCATCTCTAATTAAATCTAGAGGTCCTCTCGCCCTATGCCCATACAGCAACTCAAAGGGTGAAAAACCTGTGGATTCCTGGGGAACCTCTCTGTAAGCAAACAGATTGGTCAAAATATTTGTCCCACTCCCTCTTAAACTGAAGTGCAAATGCCGTAGCATGGACTTGATTTTGGTGTTTAACCTCTCAACAAGACCATTAGTCTGGGGATGGTAGGGGGTGGATCTTCATGTGCTTCACCCCACAGGACTTCCACAGACAAGCCAGCAGGTCTGATATGAAATTGGCACCATCAGTCAGCATCTCTTTTGGGAAACCTACCCTGCTGAAAATCTCTACCAACACATTTGGCACCTTCTCTGCCTCAATGGAGGACAAAGCCACCACTTCAGGGTATCGTGTAGCATAATCCACTACCACTAGTATATACTTTTCCCCTGTGGAACTTGGGGGACTCAGAGGACCTAAAATATCCATAGCTACCCTCTAAAATGGCTCCTCAATCACAGGCAAAGGCATCAAAGGAGCTCTCACCTTGTCTCCTGCCTTGCCTACCTTTTGGCACTACTCACAGGTCCTGCAGTACCCTGTTACATCTCTGGAAATTCTAGGCAATAGAAGTTCTGCATAATATGCCTCTTTGTATGTTTTATACCCATATGACCTGCAAAGGGAATGTCATGGGCTATGGCTAGAAGCGGTAGATGGTAGGCTCTAGGCACTACCAACTGCTGTACTCTCTCACCTTCTAGTCCTGCCTCAGGGGTCCACTCTGTATAGTAACCCTTTGTCCCAGTATACAGATTCCCCCTTTCCTTGAGAATCAGGTGCCTCCCTAGCTACCTGCCTCAGGCCTTGCAATGTAGGGTCTGAGAGCTGAGCCTGTCTCAACTCTCTCCTTGCAACCCTTCCCAGCTCCCCTTCCACAGGAAGTCTGGCATCCTCGGACAGTGGTGCCTCACTGTCAGCCTGGGTATTCACCTCTATTTTTGCAGTCACTCTGTCAAAGGGACCATCAGTACCCCCAAGCAGCTGTGGCTCACCTTCAGTCTCACTGCTACAGGGTAGCTCCTTCCCTGAAGTAACCACCTCACCAGTCCTGGCTGCAAGTATGCAGTCTGTCTGAGTCTCCCCCAGGCTACCCAGACTTACCTGCTTGTCTCCAAGCATGGCTGTGTGTAACTGCACAAGCTCAGGGTACTGCACTATCAAAATCATTCCCTATCAGGACATCTGCAGGTATATCCTCAAACACAACTACTTGCTGGCTTCCTTTTCCACCCTCCCAGTGAAGGTGAACCCTAGCCAAAGGTATTTGGAATGGGATTCACTTAAAGCCCTGACTGGAGTAGACTGCCCAGGCAAGTAGTGCTCCTCTGTAACCATTGCAGGCTTTACAATGGTTATACCAGAGGCTGTCTCTCTCTCGGCAATAGCCTCTTTGCCATTCACTACAATAGGATACAAGCTCTGGTGGTAGTTTGGTACCCTTGTTGTCCCAAGACATCCTACTATTGGCATTTTATCTTTCCCACTTACTGGCTTCCCTAACCTTTTGTTCCCCACCTTGCCTCCGTGGACACCTGTATGCCACATGGACCCACTGGTTGCATTCAAAACATTTAACCCTAGCTCCTGGACGTGTACCTGGACAAGTGGCTTCCCCAGCTACTGGAAGATTCTGTTGAGGCAGTCTGTGCTGCCCACCATGGGTTCCTTTAGACCGATGAACAGTACTGGGGGTCCCTTTAGTGTGCAGGGCTGCCCTGCTTGCGAGGTATAGGTCTCCCTTCTTCCCCAACTCACCTGAAGTAGTACATTGTCTATCAGCTAACCAGATCATCATGTCCTCAGGCAAAGTGCTAAGGGCTTGCTCCCTCACCAAAAGGTCTGCCAGCCCTTCAA
Organism: Protopterus annectens; assembly: GCF_019279795.1. NCBI lineage: Eukaryota > Metazoa > Chordata > Ceratodontiformes > Protopteridae > Protopterus > Protopterus annectens. Next base: position 195,470,237 of record NC_056734.1, read on the forward strand.
AAAGGGTGATCTGACATCCACTCACCCACCTACGGAAATAAGTGCTCAGTTCAGCAACATATTCACACACTTTCATCCTCCTTGCGTCTATGCTCACAAAACTTTTTCCTATACATTTCAGGTGCTAGCTTAAACAATTCTAAAGTGATTTTTAACAGCAGTATAATTAAAACATGCAACATCAGATATTTTTGACAAAACAGTTACAGCTTTAACATGGAGTAAGGGGGTCAGGAACTGTACCCATAGCTTTTGGTCAACACTATTACTGTTTGCATACCCTCTCAAATATATGAATGAAACTATCAAAATTATCCCCCTCTAAACTGTGGACGAAATTTACTGACCTATTGTGCTTCTGGGGTCCAGTTACTCCCTTCCCCATTACCTACATGTCTCTGGCAAGAGTCAGCATTTCCCTCTCATGCTTCCTCTGCTGCTCCTTTTCCTCAGCTTCCAAGCATAGCAGTTTCTCATTCTCCTCAGCCTGTAGACTCCTTAGTCTCTCAGCTGTTTCTATCTCCAAACGCCTGGCCTCAAACTCAAGTCTCTTTATCTCCAGATGGATTTTTAAGTCTTCTGCAGAAAGGTTGAGCTGTCCATTCTCTGAGGGTATTATATCTCCACTGCCACTGTGATTGTCCTCCTGTTGCTGTTTTCTGATGCAGCTGTAACCAAGGCTACAATCATGTCTGCCTTAGTCAGGTTTCCATGCACCAGTCCCCTAGCCTGGCACATCTCCACCAGCTGGCTCCTTGTCAGCTTTCCATACTCCTCTGCTGACATGCAGCTAGGCTCACCCTGACTAACTAAGCTAACAAAAGAAATAAAACAATTGTGATCTGATCTCTGAGTATTCACTGTGTGGCTGATTTAGAGTACAAAACACATTCAAAGCTCACTGTACACAAGCTACAGGAATTCACTCTACCCACACCACTACAAACCAATTAGTATTTGCCAACCAATTAATATGTGGTGTGGACATCCCACCACTGCCAAACAATATGTGACACCTGTGCCCTGGCCCAGCATCAAGGAGCCTCAATCCTCACCACTAACACCAATGCGGGGTGTCTCATATAAGAAGAAAGGATACCAAATACACACAGTAAAGTGCAATTTCCCTTAAGAGCACACAGAGATCAAAGTCAGTTTGGGGCTGGTCACTCCCTTGCTCTCCATGTCCCCAATAAGACTCCCCACTGGCACAGTTGTAGGGACCAGATCTCAGCCTAGTGGGCAAGCTTAAAACCTCCAGCACCCTCTCTGTCCAACCAGTACTTTGTGTCCCTGCCCAAGTAGCTAACACACACACACTTTGAGAAGAGTTTATACAACCACACAGACACTCATGGGGAAGGCTGGCACAGGTTCTCCAGCTGTGCCCCTTTTTCCCCAGACTATACGGTAGTACCAGCTGCCACTACCCACTAATATCTATCAGCTACTCAAAGGCCCTTAAAAGGGTGTCCAATTATTACTGTGCAATATTGTTATCCAATTGGTAGTATAGCCCAGGGCTAAAGCTATTGGAGTGGCTTTGTACAATTTTACCAAAGGCATGCAAGTACTCTAAAGAGCTTAAATTATCTTTACAAAAACAGCCACAGTAGAAAGGGTTTTAAAAATATTTAACAACAAATAGTCAAAACACAAGACTTTTTACTACACAGTGCTAGCCAAGAGTTCAGAGATCACAGAGGAGTACTTAATTCAGCAGTACAGTTCTGACATTACAGAAGAACACAGTCTAATTTTTCTAGTTTCTAGCTATTTCTAAGAGAAAACACAAGTCTAAGATAAACTTACATATAGAGCAAGGCAGTGCTGGTAAGTTGGATGGTCAAGACAAAAATGCTTAATGTTCTCTGGTTCTCTCTGTTTTTAAAATCACATTCCTGGTTCACATTACATCATTCTTCACACTTCCCTGGGTTCCCAGGCTAACAGAAACTGCATTTGCATTCTTCACCTCTGGGCAGAATCCAGAGCAATAAAGGACATTTATGCATGCAATGCATGCAAATTCTGGCCATTAACTCTGGCCTTAAAACAATAGGCAGGATGCCTCACTCTAGACTTACTGGCTCCGAGCTTTAACATCAAAGGGTCACAACATGCTTTACTTGGTCAGTAAGAGTGCACTGTTACATTTTTTTCAAGTTCCACATGTAACATCATTTTACTATTTAAGACACAAGCCTGTGGTTTATATTAATATTTACAGATGACAGAATTATCTCCAAAATTCTATCTGGCTAGGCTGGCAGCCTTCACCTTTCTTCACCCAATCTTCACACTACCTATGAATCTATAATAAAAATTTAAGTGTGATATACTTGTAGCCTCACATTCCTGGTGTGAGTGGGAGACAGGCAGAACTGTGTGTAAATACTGATAATTGTTAATGTCCACTTTTAAGTTACAGCACTTGCCTTATGTGTATGCATTCTGCTTGTTATTGTGCTGTGCTATTGGAGGGGGCAGGGCAATGTGCATACAACCAATGAATACTTTCTTTTTAGATCTGCTTAATTGTATTCTTAGCAATGGCTTGGCACCATAATGTGCTTGTAACCGGTGAGCACTTTATGGAGATGTCATTTTATTCTTATATTGTCATGTCAAAGCACTTTTTGATGTACTTCACATTTACATCACAATTCATACATTTTGTATGAATACTGATTGCACATTACTCTGAGCTCTTCCATTTTCCTAACAATAGTACAAGGGAGTAAACTGAGGCAGGCATACCTGATATGAGGATGTTGACACAGTTTGTTACTGCTCATCCTGTGCCAAGCTTAAAGTTTCATCCATTTACTTGCCTTCGCTCATACTGCAATGATAAAAGGTGTGTCCAAAATGTAAACCGTACCCTGCTTCGGGTCTTATAAGCAACATAAACACGCCACCATTTGTCATTCTCTACTGGTGATGCTTGATGTTAAACATACCTGATAATGTTTCTTGGTCCTTTCTCGGAC